>NC_080428.1:84053938-84124344 GCF_029873635.1 Malania oleifera | reverse complement strand
CGTTCATTCCCCGTCGACCGAATGATTTCCAGTTTTGTTTTTTCCTCGACTGACCTGTTTTCTGTTTTTTTTGATTTTTTATTTTTGCCTGTTTGGCTTATCTTCTATAGTATCTCGTGCAATCGTCTCTGGTCACCAGCACATAAAGCTTCACGCCTTGTTTTTTTCTTCCTTTTGGTTTTTTTTAATTAACTCACCTTTATATGGAGAGCCCCCAAAACACACAAATAATAATAATAAAGGTAATTATTTTTTTGGGGTACTTAGATGGGGTCCTCTTGACACTTACTTTTTAATCCTCCACATCCTCCTTTCAACATTAAAAAATTGCTCGATTATTTTTACTTATACAACAAATTAGATACAAATTAAGTTATTCTGCAAATGCTTGCGAGATTAAAATGGCAATTTTACGTGGAAATTTGTCCAACTTTAAAATAGTGATTACTTCAAAAGGGATTGAAAAAACAGAGATGTTTACATATTTAAACTATTGCTGTCCAATATGTAGTTTTTAAGGTCCACGAGACTTATTAATAACAATACTAATCTCTTCATAGTACCATAATATAACAACATTTTTATGCCAATTAGAGAACATTTTTAAACTTAACTTGCCGCTTATACCTAACACATCGTCATTCTTTGTTGAATTAATTAGGGTCTCGTGAGTGGAACTCGTAAGTATTTCACTGAACACAGTTTTCAATATTAACAGTCGGGGTGTGAACTCATAGGAAACGGCGGCCCAATAACATTTTTGAATTAACCTACGAAGGGGGAGAAGACAAGGGGCCAACAACAACAAACGGGGGAGAGAACATTTATTTTTTTGGGGTTGGGAAAAAAAAACAACTAGCATAACATTGTTGTTCTGAATGTTTTATATAGCAACTTTTTGTTTTGGGCTAGAATGAAAGTGGATTGAAAAAAAAAATGTAAATAAAAATTTTTTTAATTTGAAAATCAGAAAATAAGATTTAAAATTTTTGTTGCTAATAAAAATTACGATTTCCATTCCATTTTATTGTACTTGACCATGCAATATAAAGGAGAAAAGATGTTTACTATACTTACTTGTAAATTTATGAGGGTACAATATCTGTGTGGTCTTTTAAGAACATGTTTTACATATTACAATTTGTAATAGCTGGTTGTTTTTTTTTCAAATATTGAGTTAAGATATTTATGATTGATCGTTATATTTTTGTGAAAACTAACTGTGCTCAATAATGGAAACAAAAACAAAAAAAACCCCCCAAAATTTCCTGTTGTGTTGAATGGGGAAACGTGCCCAAGGTCCCCTAAAAATTTTTTTTTTTTTTTTATAAAAAAACAAAAAAAAGAAAATAAAAAGTTCCAACTGTATAAAAATAAGAGTCCCCAGAAAATTTTTTTTTTTACCTTTAGATTCTCCCTCCTATTATTGTCCCAACATTCCCCCTAATTAAAATTAATTATATTCCATAAAATAAGAATACATAATTTGTTGTGATATGGATCGCATAATTAAGTTCCACCAAACAGAAGAAAACACATGAATGACATTACCACCCACAATCATGAACAAAACAACTCCCACTATTTACGTTGTTCAGCAGAGGCCCACATGTCAAACGGAAGTCAATGTGTTGTGAGACAAATGCCCAAATAATAATTTGGGGTGTCGGGGGTTTTTTTTTTTAAAAAAAAACAAAAAAAAAAAAAAAAAAAAATTTTTTTTTTTTAAAAAACTAACATAAATAGCAGGCGGAATTGGGATAATATACAAAACAGAAATAACTAAGGACATATTACCCAGGTCCCCGTACCCGACGAACCACATAAGACTATCGATTGATTTCTTCCGTGCGAGGGGTATAAGAGGACCGCATCGCGCGAAGGCAAGATTTGTTTGACGATCAAGCACCTGAGAGAGAAAGTTTCTGTAAAAGTTTTTTGATTCGGTCGATAAGGAGCAGGGTTTCGTTCGAATTAAAACTTTCCTGTCAGGATTTTCGTCGCGAGGGGTGAACCTAGTCCCTCGTCGACGATCCTTATCCCCTAAATACTCTTAGTAGATAATGCCAGAATTTAAGACGTTTGAAAAATTTAGGAAAATATTCCGTACTCCCGTCCCCCTTCATCTCGGTTTTTTCCATCACGCTCCCCTTTTTCCCCCTTCGTTCGATTCCCCTTCGGCCTTTCTGCTTCAATCCTCTTTGCCCGTCATCGACATCTAAAAAGCCTACCACGAACCTCCTTGGAAGAAGTTTCTCTCTATAATAGCCCTGCCGAAGCGGAGGGTTGGGTTGAACTCCCGTGAAAATTCAATCTCCTGATTAGGTTTTTTTTTTTTTAAAAAAAAGAACAAAAGAAACTTTTTTAATTCCGAATTTTGGGGTCCACCTCATAGGTTTATAGGAAATGATATTTTGCCCTGAAAAATACTTGACATTTTTTTTTTTTTTAAAATATGTGAGTTTTCATTTTTTCAGGTTTATTTCAGGAAATCCCCTACGGGTTTGTTATACCAGTACTAATTTTTAGGGGCCTTTTTTCTTTTTTTCTCAATGATTTTTAGTTAAGGAATAAACTAAGTTGTTATTTTCATGCAAAATTAAATTTCTTTAATTTTATGAGTAAAATTTCTTTTTTAGAAAAAACATATCTATTTATCTGGTAAGATTCACATAATTTTTCAAACATTTGGGAAAAATACTAGGCTATCGTTTTTGACATTAATATGTATGTATTGAGACTGTCCACCCCCAAAAACGATGATTTTTATATACCATGTATGGTTTTTTATATAGCACATATGTGGCAATGCCCTCCTAAGTTTTACATGGGGGACCCAATCAGGTATTATAATGATATTAAATTAACTAAATGTTTTGAGAACTTAAATGAAAAAGAACACAGTACATTTTATGAATGTTGAAAATACTCTATAACTTGACAAGTTTATTTTTCATAATGAAATTCCCATATAGGAAATGATTTGGCCGTAAGACCGAATTGATGTTAAACTGCGAATTCACGCGAGGTGCGCCGTCTTATGTTCATACAATTTTTTGTCGGCGGGCTAGAACCGTATGTAAAATGAAATATAGCAAACTATGCCGTGTTTTATGAACATTATGAAAGAAATGTGCTATATTACAATGTATTATATGTTTTAATTAAAACTCGGTGTTTTACATTTAGCTTTTCTAGTTTTTTCAAGGAGCAGTTTAACCGTAAGCTTTTAAATCAATTATCTATGATCAGAATTTGTGCTAAAGCACCCCACAGGGGGGTGATAGATGGATAGTCTACTGGTCCCTTTCAAAGTTAGAGTGGTGAACGTCCCCACCTAACATTCCCTGGGACCAAGGTTGTGGCGGGCCCCATCGTACTTACAGACTTTTTTTGACTCTATTAGTGGTCTCCGGCTAGCCATTGTCCGGTGTCCTCCGCCTTCAGGTGCACAACCCTTTCAAAAGGGGGGGTAAATACATGACAAGCACTGTTTCATCTCCACTTTGTGTATTTTTTTTTTGTCAGTATTATCAGTTTTTTTTATGAACATTTGTTTAAATGTACAATATGAATTTATTCTAGCAAATTGGAAATTAAATGGTTGAAATTATTTCATGTACGAGTAATGATTGAACGTTTTACCTTTAACAAGAAATTTAAATGTAATTTTACTTTATAATTTCCTCCCCCCCCCCCTCTTTACTTAAAAAAAAAAAAATTTTTTTTTCATGAATCCTTCCAACCAACCGCTGTTATTTTAATTTTTTTTATTTTTCCCGTACGAGCAACAGTGTTCCACCCCCCGAATTCTTAAATGACTTTCCAGGAAACCACCCCAAAGAGACCGTGCCTGCAGGTCTAATGCCGCCCCTTTGAATGGAAATTGAACTTTCCCTAAACTAGACGGGTAGTTTTGATCTAGGATTCACGAAATTTTTTGTTCTGACTATGATCCTAGGTGTTATTTTTTGATAACTTTGTTGGATTGTATCTAACCAATATTATTGGGATTACGTGACCCCTCTCTTATTGATGTATTCCTAGGGTTTTTTAGAAAATGTGATTTTATTTCTGCGTGGCTTAAGTTTTCCGCTGTGTGAATTGACCTGTCCGCTATGTAGGTTCTCCCCATTTTTATATTAAGAATTTTTGAGGTCGTTGTTTACCCATGACACCACAAAATTTTTTTTTTACTATGGATAGCACAATGTTTAAACCCATACACTTCTCAAAATATCACCCCTTCTCTTCATAATGTCACAAATAAACATATATATAAAGTTTTCCCTTGGAGGTTTATGTTGGGAAATTAAAAACCAAAATTTGCTGAGAACCGTGTGAGAAAAAAAAAGAGAAAAAATACACGTCAAAGAAAAAGAATCACATGCATAAAAACCATATTTACGTGGTTTTTCTGTAAAAAATTTTTTTTTCCTCGTCGGGTTCTTATAACCCTAATTTTGCGAGATTTCTCTTAACAATCATTGTTTCTTCTCTTAAATTAGAAAAAAACACAAACAATAATAAATTAGGGATTTGGCTTTTCACCTAATTTATCATCAGGGAGAACATACCAGATCCTGCTCAAAATGCCAGGGTAACAATTACTCTTCCCTCGCTCCTCTATCTATGTGCACTCGTAAAACTTTGATCCCACCTTAAACTCACGCAAAAGTCCTTTTTTTTATTGTTGGTGCATAGGTTCCTTTTCCCGTTTTTGCTGATGGGCCCCCAGCCCTTCCTCCAATGACGCTAAGCCTTAAATGATCGAAATCTCCGGCTCATTAAAATAGCCGTGTCAAGTCATCATCCAATTTAACACAACTGGACCTCCACAAAAAAGCCCCCCAACAGTTGTCCCTCCGTCATCACAACCCACCCAAAGTTTTCATTTCAACACAAAAATTTCATCTTACAAAAAATATAGATGCTTCACACACAAAGCAAGCAAGGCCCCAGCCGCGTCTGACTTGTTCAGGCAAACCTCGTACAATACTATACCGGGTCATATTTTCTGTCCCCAACGACTACCATTACGAAAGAACCGTATCTGTCGTAACTCACTGACCAGGAATGCACAGCCTTTATCAAACATCGATAAATGACACTCCATCTACCAAACGTCCCCCTCTAATTTTTCCCTACCACCTCCCCAGTTTTCTACTGGTTTATATGTTCTGGGAGGCGGATAAATTGCACAACCCGCTCGTACTGCATAGAGTGAGAGATTTTTATAAAGACTAATGTTACTACCCACAATTTTCTCAAACGACAACACTGTAAATCCTTTTCTTTTCGGGACCCCACTCTTCCCCCATAAGAAACTCCCTCCCCACAATTACCGGCTTGCCGGGAGCAGTAGTGGAAATGGGGTTCCCTTGGGAATTTTTCTCAGGAAAAGTGTGGTGAGTATGACAACCACACTGAAAATGACACGTGGTTTGAGCTGGGGGGGCCAGTCCCCATTAGTCCCCCGATACGGCCTGCTCCCTGTTTTTCGGTCTATGTGAGAGAGGAGAGAATTCCCTGCCCGCCTGGCAGACCCCCAGGTGTTTTGGGGCAACCACGGTACTTATTTGCCTCTTGTTCTTTGTCCGACCATCATAGACGCTTTCGTCACCCGAGTCCTTGCTATTGCGCTTATGGCGATACCAAAAAGGGCATTCTCAGGCGTCATCGAACAAGCCTCTATTGTTCTGCCCACCTCTTCATGTTTTTTCCCTCGTACATTCCTTTTGCTTTGCAAAATAAAGTTATACGAGTCGTCGCTACCCCAACAACGATTCATCTCCACCCTCAGGCGTTTGGTTAAACGTCCCCCCCCCGCATATGGAGATGTTCAACTGTGTTCAATAATGAATAAAAAAAAAAAACACCACATAACTGCTCTCCATCCTTGAAAATTGAAAAAACCGCTCTTTGGTCTGGTATCCTGTCTCCCCTTCCTAACACTTGGAGACATGGAGAAATTTTTTTTCAAGTTAATGCCTTTGAATCTTCTTTGAACAGTAACGGATCTTGGGGGTGTTATCCCCGAACAAAAAAAAGAAAGGAGAAAAAGAAAAAATTCCGCTCATTTTTTTTTTTCATAAGTGTGAACCTTGCCCTTCTAATCCAAGTTTCCACCCGAATGACATTTTCCATGTGTCCTGAACCCTGTGAACCTTCAAAAAAAAAACACAACCAAATTTTTAATTGTGTTTTTCTACGGTAAATAATAACTTATGTCTCCACCAGTAAAAAACTCGAACACCTATCTTCTGACTTAATCACTACGTGCAACCACCATTTTCCCGTCTTTTTTGTTGCTGATCCTAGTTCTCATGACTAAACTTTGTAAAGCTATAAGGCTTCCTGTTCACCCCTCTAATGGTCCATATATTCCCGCTCTAAGACACAGGTCCATGGACATTTTGTTACCGTTCTAATATTTTTACAATCCTCTCCAATCTATACCGTCCCCTTCTAATTGGAGTAAACACTATCTCTGTATGAACCTTTTTGCATCCATATCTCCAACATAATCCAGCATTAAACAAAAACACCATAACTGAATAACCTTGTTTTGCTTGCCCCCACCCCCCCCCCCCCCCGAGCATGAATGATCCCTAAAGCAAAAAAAAAAAAAAACACAACAATTCCCCCCCCCCCCCCCCCCCTAAACAAAAAAAAAAAATGTACCCCATTAGTAGTCAATTAAATCCATTTTGACGCTTCTTTCCCAAGTTTTGCCTTCTAGATAGAAAGAACTTACTTTAACTCACCGCTCACCGTCATGGAGCCAAATTTTGGTCCTTTAATCACATTTGAACATAACATCAAATCTACACCCTACCAAACATGGAGTCACCTAACATAGGGACCTTGTGATTTGAACCATGGTCCCACCAGGATTTCCTCATCTTGAACTTGTGACATCTATGTAACCCTTAAAATAATTTCGTTTAGAGGGTGGTAACTCCCACCGTCTCTTTGCCCTCAAACCCATGCCCTAAACCTCTCAAACAATCTTATGCACATAACCAACCTAACCTGTAAAAAAAAAAGGGGGGGTAAATAGTAATAACTTCTCCCTCCCTATAAATCATCGGCCTTCGTCGAATCTCCATCCCAAGCTAGCTTTTTATTGGCCTGAACCCCAGTAACCTTCATGTCAAAATTCCTTTAGCCACATGTACCTTTTTTTCATGAATTCACCCTCAGTTTAAATATTCTCTTTGCAAGTTCTTCAACCAGAATCAACAACAACAAATAACAGAAAAATAAGGTTAGCCCCATCCATTCTAATTTGCCACATATATGCCCACTCCTACTCCCCAACATTTTTTGTTTCCCAATTTTTTATCATTAGGAAAATCCAAACCGCATCTTTTAGAATAAAACCGCTCCATTGGAGACCGTTTTTTCAAGCCAATTTAATACAAGTTGCGTTTTTCAAAACCCGGCAAGCCTAATTTTTCTTTTCCAAGTTCATATAAATTTCCTCCACTTTAGCCCTATAATTTTGTTGTACCTTTCCTCCAAGTCACCGTGAAGAAACGCCGTCTTCACATCCATTTGTTCCAAATGAAGATCATAATGAGCTACACAACTCTGATAGTAGTATGTCGGACCACTAAAGAAAAGATCTCATCATAATCTATCCTTTTCTTTTGTGAGTATCCTTTTGCCACCAACCGTGCCTTGAACTTTTCACCTTCCTTTTTCTTATACACCCATTTGCACCCAATCGGTCTTTTCCCATCTAGAAGCTCTACCAACTCCCAAGTTTGATTTTTACATAGTGACTCCATTTCCTCAATCATTGCTCCCATCCATCTATCTTTCTCCTAGCCGTGCACTGTCTCTTGAAATGTAGTTAGATCATTGCAACTAGTAAGAAAAGCATAAGACACTAACTCTTCTAACCCATACCTTGGTGGAGGTCGAATAGTGCGTATAGATATTTTTAATGGAATATCGTTGACTTGCTGGCTTTCCAAGCTAAAGCTCCCTGCAACCACAAGACCATGATCATTTTCATTGTCCTGAGCTTTCAACTCCACCTGCACGATATGTTCATCACTGCCCTAGCTTTCTGACTCATTTTTCTGTTCATCACATTCTTGAGTACGCTTCATAATGACCTCCTCATCAAAGACTGCAGTGACCCGAAGAATGATATTATTTAAATAATAAGAGGGAGAGAAATAGATACAGAAACAGAAGAAGTTGTCCGCGTTCGTCGATGACATCGCATTTTGGGGATAATTTTAATTTTAGGAAACTACCAGAACTCGTCGATGAATACAGGGGTTCGTCGACGAGTGCAGAAGAAAATTTGTTGACGAACACAGGGTTTCGTGGACGAAAAAATACCGAGAGACGGTTTTGGCTACTCTGAATTTTGTCGACAAACACAGGGTCTCGTCAACGAATTTAATGAAGGACTCGTTGACGAGGTGACGTGTCTCGTTGACGAATCCTGCCCTATAAATAGCTAAAAATCAGATTTTTACTAATTTCTCGCGCCGCTCTCTCTCTCCTCTCTTTCACCTACGAACCCTCTCCTTTCTCTCTTCATTTTTGGCTCTGCCAGACGCCGGATTGACGATCCGAAGCCACCATGACGTTCCTGGTGGAGTTCTCTTCAAGTTTGCTAGGACGGATCGTCGGTGGGATCGAGTTGGATTTCATCACAAATTCAGGGTAAGGCCTTTTAGTCCCTTTTTGGCCTTATGATAGTTATAGAAAATGATGTAGGCAGAGAAATACTAATATTATGTTATGGTATATATTGTTTTCAGGGTGTTTTGTAGGAGGCCCTGCAGGTGTTAGGCTAGTTTTCCCTAGGGGCTTTCCAGTAGTTAGGTAAGGGAAATATGCTATGTTAGGAAGTTTTGAAATATTATACAATTTATTTAATTATGAAAATTATGTATTTAAGTATGGCGTGGCTTGTGAATATGAAGATAGTACGGAAATATGTTTTATGATTTTCAGTATCATGATTTTACGAATACGTTATACCATGATTTTATGAATCCTAGTACCATGATTACACGAATATCAGTATTAGGATTATGCAGATGACAGTGTTATGATTATACAGTTCTTAGTATTATGTATGAACTACAGTTACAGTTTATGAAACATCATGGTTATTTCAGTACTTCAGAATCATGGTAAATCAGATAGATATGTATATAAATATATTATATGATATCAGACCCTATTGGACTTGCAGCTACAGAGCACGGTACCATTGCTATAGATATTATGTTACTTTATGAGTGCAACTACCTATTTAGATAATACGTGGTAAGGTCGATCACCTAGGCCCTTGAAGAGGTTAGGCTCCCCATCTAGATATGGGTTGAGGTGGGCAGATCGATTGATGGAGTATAGTGATTTATTCCTAGTTGACCAGTCAGGGTAAATCCAGCCTACGGGCCGCACAACCTTGTCATGAGGGGGCAAGTCATGATACACAGATAGCCACAGGGAATAGTTTTAGTTACTATTACATACGTACGGATTTACAAAAACAGGGATCATACTTATGTACACTAGAAGTACTTTGAATTATAACCTATAATACTGCTATGTTGAGTAACATGGAAAGGGGTGGTGTATTTTATTATTTGTACTGTACTTTTGTATTCAGTTATTCATGTCTATATGAAAACATATTTCATGATATATAGTAGCTCATTTGCCACACACTAGTAATAACATATTTCTTCTTACTGAGCGTTGACTCATCCCAGTGTTGAAATATTTTTCAGGTGATCTAGGTAGGCGAGTAGACCAGGCTCGCCGATAGAGGGGCTTCAGTAGTGTCCTGTCAGAGAGTGAGTACATTTTGGGAGTGTTTTTGTATATCCTAGCATAGTTGAGGGAATTTTGGGAAAACAAATATATGTGTATATTTTGGAAAAACATTTCTGAACTCTGGTATTGTATGTAATGATTTAGGGTTATGTTTATATGATTTCCGCTTCTTGCTTCTTAGGTTTATGGTTGGGTTTACCCCCAGCATGGTATCAGAGCATGTAGAATATTAGTGTATATAAAAAATAAAAAAAAATCCAATTAATTAAGCAGGTCGTTACAGTTGCCGTGGAGCAATATTGGGATGGGTGACCTCCTGGGAAGTTTTCTCAGGAAGTGTGTGAGTGAGGAAAAAACACACTGAAAATGAAACGTGTTAATCTGTGGGGCTAGTCATTAGTCCGATAAGGCCCACCCCCCTGTTATCTCGTCCAGGTGGAGGAGGAAAGGTGCAGTGCTCCCTGGCAGACCCAAGTTGGGGCGTTACAAAGACTACATCTCTACTGATCACCACCTTGTTTGTCATTGGATCCCATAGCTTGTACTCTTTTACACCTATCGAATACCCTAAAAAAATTCAATGACGAGACTTCGAGTCAAACTTAGACTTCTCCTCACTAGACAAATGGACATAGGCTGGACTCCCGAATAATTTCAATTCGGAGTAGTCTACTGCATTTCTCGTCCACACCTCTTCCACCACTTTACCATCTAGTGAAGCTCTTGGTGATCTATTTATCAGAAAACAAGCCATACTAACTGCCTCTGCCCATAAGTTCTTCAGTAGCCTTACATTCAATCTGAGACATCGAGTCCTATTAGTAAGAGTCCGGTTCATTCGTTTCACCATACCATTTTGTTGAGGTGTCTGGCGAACTGTAAAATGTCTCTTGATACTCTGCTTCGCACAAAACTCCATAAACCGAGAATCAATGTACTCGGTCCCATTATCTAACCTTAAACATGTGATTTTCCTCTCCGTTTGGTTTTCCACTTCAGCCTTCCAAATCTTAAACTTGGAAAACGTACTAGATTTGTGATACATGAAGTAAACCTAGACCTTCTGTGAGTAATCATCAATAGAAATCACATAATACACATGTCCACCCTTTGATGCAACTTTAACTGAGCCCCAAACATCTGAATGTACATAGTCAAGAATACCCTTTGTCTTGTGAATAACTGGTCTAAACTTTGCCCTGTTCTGTTTTCCAAGAACACATATCTTGCAAAATTCTAGCTAACATGATTTCAAACCCTTCAAGAGTTTCCTCTTGTGTAGTTCCTTCATGCCATGTTCTCCCATATGCCCAAGGCACATATACCACAAGACAATCTCATATGATTCAGCATCTATGACTGTAACTCCACCTACAATGGTAGTTTTTCCCTGCAACTTGTAAATATTCCCATCCAATTTTTGCCCTTTCATTACAGTCAGATTGCCTTCCCATACCATCAAAACTCCACCTTTGGACTTGTAATTGAAGCTATTACAATCTAAAGTACCAATTCTCAACTCAGGTATATGTCTTACATTACACAATGTTCTTACAGCACCATCAAACATCTTTATCTTTACATTTCTTATGCCAACGATCTTGTAAGAAGCATCATTACCTATAAGAACTGATCTAGAATTCACTAACCTGTAAGTCCCAAACCACTCCTTGTTCGGAGTCATGTGATAAGAACATACTGAGTCAAGTATCTAAGAGTCTGTTAGATTATCCGACCCTGCTAAAACTTATAGAACATCACCATCTGCTGGATTTTCTTCTTGAACAACATTCACAGATTTTGAAATCCCCTTATGCTTTTCAACATTTTCCTTCTTCCAATCCGGACACTCCAGTTTCACATGCCCCTTTTTACCGCATCTAAAACAAGGAATTTCCTTCTTCTTCTTGGATTGATTTCAGGATGATTTCTAACTAGACCCATTCTTAAACTATCATTTGCCTCGCTCATTGCTATCATTTACCACAAGTCCTTCTCCTTCATCACATATCTTCAACCTTTGATGAAAATTTAATAAGGCACTTGTTACCTCTTCCAGATCAAGAGTTTCTTTTCCCTACGTAAGAGTGGTTAGAAGATTTTTGTAAGTATGAGTTGAGGGTAAAGAATTTAACAACATCAAAACCTTATCATCCTCATCAAACTTTACATCAATCCAAATCACTTATGATTTGGTTAAAAACATTGATGTGTTGATCTAGACTTGATCCTTCAACCATCTTAAGCCAATATAAACGCTGCTTAAGAAAAAGTTTGTTATTGAGAGATTTAGACATGTACCGACTTTCTAACTTTCGTTAGATAGCCGCTGGAGAATCCACCTCCATCACCCTATAAAGAACTTCATCGGCCAAACACAAGCATATTGTAGATGCAACCTTTGCTTTCAAATCTACCCATGTTGTCTCATCCATTCCTTCCGGTTGAGTATCAAGCAAAGCCTTAGCCATTCCTTGTTGCACAAGAATGTCCTTCATTCTCCTCTGCCATGAATTGAAGTTTCCGATTCTGTCGAATTTGACAACATCAAATCTTGCAGAAGACGATCTCGATGCCATAACAATTTCGCTTTAATACCAATTTGTTGTGATATGGATCGAATAATGAAGATGCACAATGAAATAAACAACAAGAAGTAAATAACACACAATTAGAACAAGAACAACACAAACATTTACGTGGTTCGACAAAGCCTACATCTATGGAAGTAATGACACACAAATTTTACCATGGAAATCACAATGTACACAACACATTTCTCAAAATGATCATACTCTTTTCAATATATGTCCAAAATAACATGTATAAAAGTTCCTCGAAGGTTTCCCTCCGTTTACCCAACCACTAAACGTTCAAAAATTCAAAATTCAAAAAACTGCTCACAGCCCAAGCGCCTTTCGTCGACGAGTACAGGGCTTCGTCAATGATCCACAAAAGAGACTTTGTTGACAAGAACAAACTTTCGTTGACAAATTTAGAACTCTGAAATTTCCTAGTCTCGGTACTTTCTTTTCGGTGATCATAGAATCTTCGTTGACGAGTCCTTACTGTCCTCTCGTCGACGAACACAGGGCATTTGTCGACGAGCTCTGCTGTGCTGTCCCTTCCTGTTTTTCTCTCTTCCTTCTTTGCTTACAAAAATAAAATATAAGAGTCACAAACAACAATAATTTATCTATATTCTAATAATAATTGTCATCTAGTTGTTAGATATAAAAGTATTGTTTTAGAATAGAAGGAGGCATAAATTACATTATTTATAAATTCGTAAATCTTGTTGAATTTGTTAGACAAAATATGTTCCAGTTCATAAATCTTCTTCTAATGCTATGCTCTCAAGAAAGGGCTTTCAAAACCCTTATGGTGTGGTTCAGGTGGTAGTGCGGGCTGTGGGAGTGCCTCTCACGAGATCAGGTGTTCAAATCCTCCCGGACTCGTTTCTGTCCCTAGACTCCTAAATTTACTCTCCCTTTGAAGTTATGAGGTCAACTTCAAGAGGCGCAAGATTAGTCACGTGAACCGTAAAACGGACACGTGGATACTCGGTACATAATAAAAAAAGAAAGAAAACAAATAAAGGATTTTTAAAAGAAAAAAATTAATAATATAATTATCTCTTTTATTGGAATATTTTATTAAAATGCCAAATAAAAATATAGGAGCAATCATTAAATTTACATACTCGTGTGTATCCCTAACATGCTCTTTGGTTGGACTTGGTACCCTCATTGGAGGGATTGATATCATTTATGTACGACAACCGCCCATATGATAGTATCCATATGATTCATTTTGTTATATAAAATATATCTTGTATAGTTAACATCCTAACCATTGCTATAAACCTAAAATCTTCTTAATAGACATGGAAGTGTGATTTTGATATGGAGCATGATATTTAAATTTTATATTTAGATTTGTATAAATTTAAATAAAATATAGTAAAAAAATATATTACTTTTTATCAAATTTGTGTGTCCAAAATTATACTTTCAAATATATTCATGTCAAAAGATATCACTAAATTATTATTAGATAAAATGAAATAAATAATATTTAAATATAGTTCTAAAAACAGTAAAAATTTCAATGGTATGATTGCAATGGGAGTAGAAAGATCAACGAAAGTGAAAGGCAGGAACTGAGATCCTTCCTGCTCCTCTTTGTACTTTCCCACCCTTCCCTCTCTCTCTCTCTTAAAAAGTTGAAAGCTACAGCTCCCTGTCCCTCTTTCCCACTCCTTTTCGAGTTCTGTTTTCTTCTCTCTTAATAATATATATATATATACACACATTAATTTAACACACACAGAGTACGGAAGAGTGTCTCTCTCTCTCTCTCTCTCTCTCATTGCAATAATTCTCACATTAGAACCCCTGTTGTCTTCTTTGCCCTGCTCCTGCCCAACAATATTACAGCAGTGGAAATATCACTCTCTCTCTCTCTCTCCCCCCCCCCCCCCCTCCCCGGCCCCTTTCAGCGATGAGTGAGTGGCTGAGAAGCCTACACAACCCACCCTTCACCCCTGCACTTGTCTCTTTTGTGTAAGTACTCTCTCTCTCTCTCTCTCTCTCTCTAGTAATTTTCCCCTTCCTTTTCCAATGCCCTGAGCATTTCCTTTTCTTCCTTCAAGTCCCTATTTCCCCTCCTCCTCTCCCTTGGCAAGTTTTTTATTAATATTTTTTGGTGGGGAAAGATAAAGGTTGACTCACCGCGGCTGCTGTTACAAATTACAATACTAGGAGATCTTTTAGCCAACACCCCCATTATCCATTGTTTGATTTCTGAGCTTTCTTCAGGTACCCACCCTCCCCTTCCCTTTCTTCATTTTGCAGCTTTTCCCATCTTCCCTTTTTGCAGTCTCTTTTTGCGTGAGTAATTTCTATGTTTGTACTTAAAACACTTAATTTTCGCCACTAAATACACACACACACACACACACACACACACACGCTAACCCGTATGGTAATGGTTATAATGTTATATCTCTGAACTGGGTCTCCTCTGTCTGTTCGGAAATGATTCCCTCTTCTATTTCAGATGGAAAATGTAGTTTCCGGGAAAATTTTTAGCCAAATTACCCGGGAGTTTTGGTTTGGATGGTTGTGTGTTGGGTCCTTGAAGGTGACACTGTTTTGGCTTTTCAATGGCTACATCAATGGAAGTGTAACACTCACCATCATGGATCATTTAATTTCCCTGACAACCAAATCTCACTTGTGGAAAATTTTCTGTTTTTCTCGAGAAACTTAATGGGTGTTTGGCTTCCTTGGGAGGAGCCTTTCAGGTCAAACAATTGAAACTTCTAGTCCAAATTTTGTTCCCCACACTGCTTTAGTGTGGAAAGTGTCTTTACTTAAACAAATATAAGGTTTGATCCCGTGAGTCAATGAATTGATCTAGTTGCCCAATTTTACACCCATGACTGTTTAGTAGTCACTATTAGTAACGATACTGAAAGCTTTGAGCTTGTCCTTTCTTAATTCAAGCTTGCTACTTCCAAAACGCCAACGACTCATTGGTGTTAAAAGCTGCTTGCATCTCAGAAAACTTAATTGCATATCTTGGGGGGGGGGGGGAGGGGACAAAAAGCTATTTGTTATGTCTCTATCATTTGGTTTTGACATTGTGCGTGTGTGGATTCTTGTTTGATTAGCTTAAATTATTCATTTTCTTGGCAAATTTTCTGTTGAAGCAAACAAACCCAAAGGGTTGGATATTGTTTTCTTCACGTTGAATGATTGCTCTGGGCCTTTACTGTGGTTATGAAGGATCCTGTAATGATGAAATTTGTGCATTTTAGTAGGAAGACTTAACTGAGAGAGGGCAGAAGGAGAGAATCAATGGGGAATTAAATGGTTTTGTGGGCTTTTAACTGGAAGGACACATTGTTGGGACTTGGCCAAATTGGAGAAAGACAAAGAAGCTTAGAGGATTCAGCCATTTGGGGGACAGTTCAGTGGACTGGCTTAAGAATTCTATAGCCTCTTTGATGGACTCGTCATCGTCTGGACCATCAAAAAGGGCCCGAGCGCCGGTGAGTGGAAACCAGACTGTTTCGTGCTTGGTTGATGGCTGCAAATCGGATCTTAGTAAGTGCAGGGACTATCACAGGCGCCACAAAGTCTGTGAAGTCCACTCTAAGACCCCTAAGGTTTCAATTCGAGGCCAAGAGCAACGGTTCTGCCAGCAGTGTAGCAGGTAAAAGTTTGAATGCTAATAGATAAACTTTATTTGTTTTTCTTTCAATGAATTCTCTCTTTTTTGTTTCTAATTAAATGTAATTTTAGTTTGGCATATTGTGTTTGCATAGGCTGCATAGCAGCAGATTCTAAGTAAATTAAATTTTTCATTGTGTTTATTGAGTGCCCCTCAAAAAATTAAAGAACATTTTTGCATTTGCTAATATTTTGGAAGCACCTTTTTTTTTTTTGTTTCTTTTTTGTTTCATGATCATTGGCTTTTCGGATTTTGGTGAGGGATTCAATTTTGCACCAACAAATGGTTTGTTTAAATGCAGTGTACAATTCAATTCATTTCCATTGTATGCCGAAGAGCCTGCGTGTGTTTCTTCTAGAAGTTTAAATGCCTTGTTTGAGAGCATATAATTTGAGGCTTGGATTTCGAGTTTTCTATGAGTTTGGGCGATGTGCAATACAAAATTATAGCTTGTTTTGTTGAAATCCACGCAGATCCGAATCCAAACCCCTCTAGTTTCAAACTTTTAAACAAAACATAGGAATATTTGCTAATACATGGCTTCTATAGTTTAGGTTCGAATAATTCATATTGTCAAGCTACTACACAAATTGGAAATTTGAGATATCGCTTGTAGCAAAACATGAAGATGTTTTCTTGTTTATAATTTCTTTTGTTGTGAAATAATGCCACACAAACAATGCATAGCGGAATATGTATATTGTATACAAGATCAAACATACACTTGCAACAATCTAAATGATGAATACAAAATATTTCCACAACCATAGCAACATAAAGAAGCAATAATAAAAACAACAACATTAGGAATTACGTGGTTTGACAAAATCTACATCCATGGGAGCAATCAGGAAAGATTTCATTATGAAGATCACAAATTACACAATACAATGATTTTCAATGATCTTCACTCCATCTCTCCTTTCCCCTCTCACAATATGTCTAGAAAGACATATTTAACAACCCCTCGGAGGCTTCCCTCCAAATACCCAACCGTCCTAACACTCACATTCAAAATATGAAATCATCCTTGCAGCTCCGAGGTCAATCATTGACGAATAGGGCCCATTCGTCGACGATTAGTGTCCATTCGTCAACGACTTCTGAATGTTTGAATTTTATCTGCTCTCTGTATCTCCACTCGTCGACGAATGCACCTTTTGTCGACGATTGTTTGTTGCAAAGCACCAATGACTTCAACACATATGCTTTTCTTCTTTTGTTTATGAACTCCACCAAGTATAAGGGCCACAAAAACACAACAATCTCTACCTTGACGATTATACGCTCCTTAGAAGAATCTGAAAAATATATCTTATTGCTCCACCTTGACCTTTGAACGTTCGATTGGGACCATCTCCTTTCTAGCACTTGGAGACAAACATCAAGTCCAAGCAACGCCGCTTGAACTTGCCGATGACAGCTTTGACTTCTACTATCAACCTCGATATAGTTGTAGATGCAACTCCCAAAGATTTCACCTTAGGCTTCCAATAAGACCATCCCACAACAGTAAACGCAAAAGCTACGACAAGGCTTATATCACCAAAGCCCTCTGCATGGTCTTCAACAAAACTTACAACTGACGGTCCACTCTGTTGCGTGCCGAAACACCTTATTGCACAATCATGAGGAACCTTTGACATATCTCGGACATCACAGCCCGTTCATGGGTATTGTACGGTAGACATTTCATGTTGATTCTTCACAGAGCTCCCTTGAGACAGCAAATAAAGTCTCCCTACGGTTCCATTCATAAAGTCACCCTGAGATAATACTAATCTCTCTGTAGCTTTGTCCACAAAACACCCTGAAATAACACAAATCTCCATGTAGCCCTGTCCACAAAACCACCCTGAGATAACATTAATCTCCTTGCAATTTTGTCCATGAGAATCAACAAACAAAGACCCATCGTTGTCGTACCCAACATATTCATGTCAAACACTTTCAATAGAGTTCACAACTGATTAGTTTCAGTTAAAGCCTTTCTAGCCAATAACATGTATTTCACACACAACAGATACATCACTTCACTACATCCTATCACCCTTTTTCACACTGGAAGCCTCACAAATTCACACACCTGGTACATATGCAATATTTCCATTTTCTTCATCATAACACTTATCCTTCTATTTTTTCCTTTGCCATGCATTGCAACTTGAGAAATAGTAGAAATCTTGCTGTTGGTAGTAATGAATACATGAACCACCAGGATGCCAAATTTATACTTGAGTGGTGGTCTGATAGTGCACATGAGCCCACCGTAATTCTACTGGTTTCCCGAGCTAAAACTCCATGCAATATGACCAATGCCATTTCTGCCCTAAGTCTGTAGCTCCACTTGCATCACACGCTCATTTATACCGTGATACCGTTGACTCGAGATAGAACTCCCTGCAATTCTGTCCTCAGTCCCCAACTCCACTTGAATAACATGATTGTTGCTACTACAGTTTTCTAGCATTTGTTTATCTCCTTTTACCTGAGTACGTTGCTCCATGACTTCATCAACAAAAGTCATGTCCTTGATCACCCATTTGTTTGCCATAGGATCACCCAGCTTGAACCCACCTTTTTTATACCCCAGAAAAGTGTACTGTCCAAATATAACACCAAGTTTAGATCTTCCATCACTACAATATTGCAGAAGTGGACATCCACTCACAACTGAGTAGTCTACCGCAAAACCTGTCCACAATTCACTTGCAACTTTCTCAACTAGAGATATCTTTGGCAATCGATCAAACGAGAAACGCGTCATACTCACCGACTTCACCAAGAAGTACCTTGCAAGCCCTGCATATGATCTGCCCTGCTTACAACACTCCTTGAACAAAACCAGCATACTTAGCTCCAATGTTTGACTTGAGAATCTCTCTCCCGCTTGGTTTGGTTCCCCACCTTAGCCACTGCATGAAGTACAACAAGACCCTTCGTGATAAACCCACGAAAATACATATGTCTATCCCCTGATGCGATCATCATCGGTTCCCAAACATATGAATACATGTAGTCACCCATATGCTTTAACCATATATGTCACAAGATATCCGACTCAGATTCAATAGCTGTAGCTTCACCTACAACCGTAATATCTTGCAGTGCATAGATATTTCCTCTACTTTTTCTCTTTTCATCACTATCGAGTCGTCTTCACACACTTTCATTTCTCCACATTCAGACTTGTAATAATATCCATTACAGTATAAAGTACCCAATGAAATAACATTCTTCCTTAGACCCGTTTCATGCTTTACATTACATATGGTTCTTACAACACCATCATATATTCTGATTTTGACATTTTCAATAACAAATATTTTGCGAAATATCATTTTTTCATCAAAATACAACCAACATAAACTGACCTGTAGATGTCTAACCAATTTCTAGGATAAAAGCATTCGGTATCTAAGATCCAAGAATCACCCGTGAGGCACTCCGAACCCGATGAAACACATAGCATATCTCCGTCACTACATTCTGAATCTTCCTCCACTACACTTGTGTTGTGCTAGAGCCAGGAGACGCGTAAGCTGTGATCTGCAAGTTGGAGATACGTTCGTTCGCAGCCATTAATTGTAAAAGAATGCTCCTCAATTTTGATTTATTGTAATTTATTATCAGCTACCTATAAATAGAGGAGTTGTTGAGAGATAGAGAATATAGAGAAGAAGGAGAGGAGTGAGGAAGAAAGAAGAGAGGAGAGCTGCGTATGAGAGATTAAAATTTTTCCAGTTGTATAGTGAAATTGTGGTGTGCTCCGTGGATGTAGGTCGATCTAGACCGAACCACGTAAATTTATGGTGTCTTAATTTTTCTGGTGCTTGTTTATTGCTCACAGGGTCCTAACAAGTGGTATTAGAGACTGGTTTGGAGCAGAAAGGCCAGATTGGAGATTTTCATCTAAATCAGAGCTCTATCTAGTGGCTCAAAATTGAATTTTGAGGCCACCATCATGTTCATCTCGCCGAGACGAAACCAACGGTGCAAACCGGAGCTCGAAAGGAGTTCAGACAGAACCACACGTGCCAACACCTTAGCCAGAGTGGTCCATGTTCTCACGCACCGTCATGCACTGGTGATCTGCTGGCTATGCGCCTGCACGCGCGCCACGCGTCTTCCTCACCCGGCCGCCTCGACCCGAGCTGGCAATTCGCTCTAGACCTAGACGCACCCGACCCGGATCCATACCCGGCTTGACCATCTGTCCATGTCAGTGGGCCACGCGTCCTGTCAGCGCCACGTCAGCGCAAAGTTAGCTGCCGCGTCACCCTGCCACGTCAACTGACACGACAGTAGTGGGACCCACAAAATCTGCAATAGGTGGGCCCCACAGTGCCACGTCAGCAGTGGGCCCCATACCCCTGCCATGTCAGCAGATGGTATGTTAACGGCATTAGTGACGCCGTTAGGAATATTCTGTTAGTCAAGAGGAATATTCTGTTATAGTTGACCAGTTCTGACATGAAGTTTGACCGGGTGTTTCAAAGCCATTTCGGGTCTGTTTTTCGAATGACTTGAACCATTTCTAAGGTTTTCAACCATTCTGGATCCAACCGTGCTATCCATTCGAGCTAATTCCATTTCTAAATCAACAAATCGAGATGTCAAACGAAAAGAACTCAAAGATCGAGATGTTCAACGGCAACAATTTTGGTTTTTGGAAGATGCAAATTGAAGATTACTTGTTTGGGAAAGAGTTGCACTTACCATTGAAGGGTAACCTAACATTTATGAACGAGGACGAGTGGGCGTTGCTTGACCGGAAAGCTCGGAGCTATTAGAATGACATTTTCAAAGTTTGTGGTATTTAAGATCAATCATATATCATCCACCAAGTCTCTGATGGATGCGCTTTCTAATATGTACGAGCAACCGTTAGCCGCTAATAAGGTACATCTTATGAAAAAGTTATTTACTATGACTATGTCTGCAGGTGAAAATTTTAGCAGACATTTGAATAATTTCAACGAGTTGTCAGATCAACTCGCCTCAGTCGGGATTACATTTGATAGTGAGATTCGTGCCCTACTGATTCTCAGTCAGTTGCCCGAAAGTTGGAATGGTGTTGTTATTGTAGCCCTGTCGGGAAATCAAAGCTAGTACACGATGAGGTCGTCAACATGATTTTGACGGAAGAAATCAGAATGCAGTCAAACTATGATTCAACTTCGAGTTCAGCCTTGAACATGGAAAGTCAAGGCAAAGGAAACAGACATGGATGATCAAACAACCGCGGCAGAGCTAGGCCCAGGCGGTCTAACTCGAGAAATCCCAGAGGTTCTCAGGACACAAGTTCCCAGGGCACAAAATTTGTTGGAACTGTGGAAAAACTGACCATTACAAGAACCAGTGCAAAAGTTTGAAAGAATATGAGACAAAGGCAACGACAAAAGCAAATGTTGTTTCAAAAAATGATGATATGTTGATCTGTTCTTTTGAGAGCAAAAAGGAGTCTTGGGTGTTAGACTCTGGAGCTTCATTCCATGCCACTTGCAGCAGAGATTGCCTAAAGGAGTATACACCAGGTGATTTCGGTAAAATATACCTTGGCAATGATCAACCTTGTGACATTGCTGGCAAAAGGACAGTGAAGATCAAGATGAACGGGTCAGTATGGAAGCTGAGAAACGTTAGATATATTCCAGACCTAAGGAAGAACTTGATCTCAGTTGGTCAACTGGCAGATGAAAAATATGACACGACTTTCATTGGTGATGAATGGAAGATTTCGAATGGTGCATTAACAGTTGCACGAGATAAGAAAAGTGGTATTCTTTATGTAACTCCTAATGCATGCATGTCTATTATAGTTGCTACAAGAGATGATGATAGCAACATATGACATCAAAGACTCGGACACCTGAGTGAGAAGGGACTCAGGGTGATGCACTCAAAGGGTAAGTTGAGTGATTTATAGTCGGTGAAAATTAATACATGTGAGGATTGCATATTTGGGAAACAGAAGAGGGTCAGTTTCCAAACAAACATCAGAACCCAAAAGAAGGAGAGACTTGAGCTAGTCTATTCAGATGTATGGGGACCAACGACCATTTCATCTACAGGTGGGAAGCATTATTTCGTAACATTTATTGAGGATCATTCACGGAAGGTATGAGTTTACTTCCTGAAATATAAATCTAATGTTTTTATGCTTTTAAAATTTGGAAAGCAATGGTAGAAAATGAAATTGGTTTGAAAATCAAGAAGCTGAAACAGATAACGGTGGTGAGTATGATGACACCGAGTTTAAGAAATTCTGTTATAAGCATGGTATCAGAATGGAAAGAACTGTGCTAGGTATGCCTCAACACAACAGCGTAGCTGAGCGGATGATCAGAACGTTGATAGAAAAAGCCAGAAGCATGCGTATGCCGTCAGGCTTGCCAAAGATGTTTTGGGTAGAAGCAGTCAACACAGCAGCTTATTTGATTAGTAGAAGTCTATCAATACCATTGAACTATAATCTACCGGAAGAAGTATGGAGCAATAAAGAGGTAAGACTTTCACATTTGAGAGTTTTTGGTTGTGTTGCATATGTACATATCAATGATCATGTCAGGAATAAGCTGGATTTGGAAATGCACCTTCATCGGTTATGGTGGAGATGAATTTGGGTATCGTATGTGGGATGATGAAAACAAAAAGGTGATCAGAAGCAGAGATGCGATTTTTGATGAAAATGTGATGTACAAAGATAGACACACAACATAATCTACAAAGTTTGAAACAACCTTTATAGATGTGGATGATGTTCTAGAAGGTGTAAGGATATGTCAGCGGAACACCGAGAATCCTCAACAGAATATCGAGAATCCTCAGGCAGAGGAACATGTGGAGCAGATTATTGCACCACCACCTCCTACTCCAGCACCATAACTTAGGAGATCTTCTCGGTAGCATGTACCAAATAGGAGGTACGTGAATCATTTGCTTCTTACAAATGGAGGAGAACCTGAATGCTATGTTGAAGCATGTCAAGCAGGAGATTCGAGCAAGTAAGAGCTTGCAATGAAAGACGAGATGAAGTCTCTTAGCTCCAACAAAACATGGGAACTAGCTAAGTTGACCAATGGTAAGAAGACTCTTCACAACAAATGGGTGTACAAAATCAAAGAAGAGCATGATGGATCTAAGAGGTATAAGGCCGAGTTAGTAGTCAAAGGTTTCAAATAGAAGGAAAGAATTGACTACACTGATATTTTTGTGAAGTTGACAACCATCAGATCTGTCTTGAGTATTGTTGCCTCGGAGGGTTTACATCTTGAGCAGTTGGACATGAAGACGACACTTCTTCACGGTGATCTTGATGAGGAAATTTATATGCAACAATCATAAGGTTTTTCAGTTAAAGGTAAAGAGAATTTTGTATGCAAATTGAAGAAAAGTTTGTATGGTCTTAAACAAGCTCCTAGGCAGTGGTACAAGAAATTTGATAGCTGTATGCAGATGAACAATTTTCAGAAGTGCAATGCCAATCACTGTTGCTACTTCAAGAGATATCGTACTAGCTATATTATCTTATTGGTATATGTTGATGATATGCTAGTCGCAGGATCAAATATAGAAGAGATCAGAAAATTTGAAGAAGCAATTGTCAGAGGAATTTGATATGGAAGACTTGAGTCCTGCAAAGCAGATTCTTGGGATGCGGATCTCTAGAGATAAGCAACAAGGTATGTTGCGATTATCTCAGTCAGAGTACATCAGCCATGTTTTATAGAGGTTTAACATGAGCAGCGCCAAAACTGTAAATACACCATTAGCAGGTCACTTCTGTCTCTCTAAGGATCAGTCTCCTCAGATAGATGAAGAAAAAGATTTTATGGCTAAGGTACCATACGCCTCAGCCGTTGGAAGTCTAATGTATGTTATGGTTGGTACCAGACCAGATATTGGCCAAACAGTGGGAGCTATCAGCAGGTATATGTCAAATCCAAGGAAGACACACCGGGAAGCAGTGAAGTGGATTTTGAGATATCTACGTGGTTCTATTGATAAGTGCCTATATTTCGGAAAAAGTGATTTGAAAATCCAAGGGTTTGTAGATGTTGATTTTGCAGGTGAAATTGATCATCGTAGAAGTACCACCGGGTATATATTCATTGTTGGCACAATAGCTGTTAGTTGGATGTCACAGATACAAAAAATTGTTGTTCTATCCACTACAGAAGTTGAGTATGTAGCAGTGATAGAAGCCAGTAAAGAGATGATTTGACTTCAGGGTTTGTTAACAGAGCTTGGATTAAAGCAGGAGAGGAATGTTTTGTACAGTAACAGTCAGAGTGCGATACATCTGGCAAAGAACTCCGCATTTCATTCCAGAACTAAACATATTGGATTGTGTTATCACTTCGTCAGATCTCTGATAGAGGACGACGTGTTGACACTTGAAAAAATCCAAGGTAATAGAAATCCGGCAAATATGTTAACTAAGGTGGTGACTACAGAGAAGCTGAAATTGTGTTCAACTTCAGTTGGTCTTCATGTCTGAAGACATATTTTGAGCACATCATTTATTCATATATTGATACTGGTTGAGGAGGCGTCTCCGTCTCCAAGTGGGAGATTGTTGTGCTGGACCCAGGAGACGCGTGAGTTGTGATCTGCAAGCTGGAGACGCGTCCGTCTGCGGCCATTAATTGTAAAAGAAGGAAATTCCTCAATTTTGATTTATTGTGATTTATACCAGCTACCTATAATTAGAGGAGCTGTTGAGAGATAGAGAATATAGAGAAGAAGGAGAGGAGTGAGGAAGAAAGAAGAGAGTTGCGTCTGAGAGATTGTAATTTTTCCGGTTGTATAGTGAAATTGTGGTGTGCTCCGTGGACGTAGGTCGATCTAGACCGAACCACGTAAATTTATGGTGTCTTAATTTTTCTGGTGCTTATTTATTGCTCACAAGGTCCTAACAAGCTGTAGATTTTGACGAACCTTTAGACATATATTGGCATTTCAATTTTCGCAAAACTAATGCCGGAGAATCCTCATCGACGTGATACAACATGTCATTAGCCAAACAAAGTCGAAAGGTTGATACTTTCGTTGCTCCCAATTCATTCGAAGTCACTGCATCCATGCTACCCAGTTGAATTGTGTATAAAACTTTCACCATACTTTGCTGCACCAAAAGATCCTTCAATGCAGAGGCCATTACAACTTTGCTTTGATACCAATTGTTGTGAAATAATGTCTCTCAAACAATGCACAATGGAATATTTATATTGTATAAAGGATCAAACATACACTTGCAACAATCTAAATGATGAATAAAGAATATTTCCACAACCATAGCAACATAAAGAAAGCAATAATAAGAGCAACAACCCTAGGAATTACGTGGTTTGGCAAAGCCTACATTCACAGGAGCAATTGGGAAATATTTCACCATGAAGATCACAAATTACACGATACAATGATTTTCAATGATCTTCACTCCTTCTCTCCTTTCCCCTCTCACAATATGCCCAGAATGGTATATTTAACAACCCCTCGGAGGCTTCCCTCCAAATACCCAACTGCCCTAATGCTCACATTTGAAATTTGAAATCATCCTCGCAGCCCCGAGTCCACTCGTCGATGAATAGGGCCCATTCGTCGACAATTAGTGTCCATTCATTGACGAATCAGGCTCATTTGTCGACGACTTCTGAATGTCTGAATTTTATTTGCTCTTGGTATCTCCACTCGTCGGCGAATGAGGCCCATTTGTTGACGATTGCCTGCTGCAAAGCACCAATGACTTCAACACATATGCTTTTCTTCCTTTGTTTATGTACTCCACCAAGTATAAGAGCCACAAAAACACAACATCTTTCTAGCGCAGTATACTTAAAAACAGAACTCACCTTTTGTGCTCTAACGGACCATGTATGCTTTTTGTTCTTTTTGAGTGCATCAAAAGAATTCTATGGTAACTAAAACCTTACAGAGACTAGCGTCTAGTGTGTGTTATAGTTTCATATATGTCATTGCAAATACTTTCTATTTGCAAGAAATATGCCTGAGTAAGGTTTTCCCGTGCCTGTGCCTTTAAACTTTGATTAGCATACTAAGCAAGTTTTTTCTTGTCAGCAAGAAGCATTTGTGTCTCCATAATACTACGAGTTGAAATATCCATTTTCGTTTTCTGATTGCCTTTTGTAGGTTTCATTCATTGGAGGAGTTTGACGAGGGAAAGCGAAGTTGCAGGAAACGTCTTGACGGACACAATCGGCGTCGAAGGAAGCCTCAGCCTGAATCCTTGTCCATAAGTTCCATGCGGTTTCTTTCCACTCATCAAGGTTTGCATCTTTGCATAAAAAAAATTGTTTCTTCTCTGATTTACTGCACATATTTGTTCCATGGATCAAGATCCTCTGAAGTTTATCTTTCGTTTTAAGTGTTTATACTCAATTGTAAACTCTCTCCCTTTCTTACAAATGCAAAGGAGACATGACATTGTTTAAACTGCTGAAAAACAGGCAGGTGGTTCAAATTTTATTTACTCTAGGTAGAGCAAATCTAGAAAACTAACTCGAAAGCAATGTGTTCGATATGAAATAAATTTGGCTTTGTAATCACAGGTACCCAATATTTGACATTTGGAAGCACTTCACAAATGTTGCCTACCGATGCTGTTGTGGGTAGCTCTACATGGGGCGGTAGTGTGAAAACCGAGGACGATACCGTGGTTTACAACTGCCACTCTCAGTTAAACTTCATTGGCAGGCAAAGCTCATTCAGTAGTGGATCTCTCCCTCACACTTACAAAGGAGGAAAAGAGTTTATGTTCCTGCGAGGCACAGACCACACCCTGCCTGATCAAGCTTCTGTATGTCAGCCATTTCTCGATCCCAACCCCGCCTCAGAAAATGGCAGTGGCAGCAGCCATGTGCTAAACCGAGCCATAGACTCTGATTGTGCTCACTCTCTTCTGTCATCACCGCTTGTCAAGGCCCGGGATGAGGTTGGTTTGAGCAGAATGGTGCACCATGACCACCCAATCCCCCCGGACCACCTTCAATACAACGGTCTAGGCCAGTTACCATACTCCCAAGAACGGTCCATGTTGGCTCCTGTGGCCAACCTCAGCTGTGAAGAAATGTTTCAGATTGGGTCTGAGGGGGATTCCTCTGCAAATGGGCCTCATCAAATGCTTTCTTTCTCTTGGGATTAGCTAGCTTGTGCAAGTTCCAGTTCTGGTTTTGTGTAAGTGGGTGCCTTCCAATCTGTCATAGCTTTGTACTTCTATGGAAAGGAAGAATTTTTGAAGTTGGATCGGTTTCAGGTACTATGTTCTTGAGAAATTCACTTCTCCAGAGCAATGTGAATGCCTTGAAGAATTTTTGGCAAGTAAATGAAGATGCATCTGCACACTGCTACTTCTTGTGCGTAATATAAGCGAGTTTTATGCTTCTGATATCTCAAAGCTGGGGGGGGGGGGTGGTGTGGTGGGGAGTGGGAGAGTTTGGATTTGGATTTTGTGTGAACTTTCAGTATGTATAGCATTGTGTTTTGTTAAATTTGTATGACTAACTTCAAATTTAAGTTGAGTTTTATGCTCTGAATTGCAACGTGTGTGTATGCCTCGAAGAATAATTTTGGCTACTATTGAAAGAGCTTATATTGAATTTTGTACAGACCACACAAATTCAAATTCAAATCGTAAATTCATACTTCCAAACATAACATGATTTGGACTTTGAGTAAATTTTTAGTATATTATTTTTTTGGATTACGTACCAGGTATCCACGTGTTCGTTTTATGATCCACGTGATTAATCCTGCGTCCCTTGAAGTTGACCCCACAACTCCAAAGGGAGGGTAAATTCAAGAGTCTAGGGGTGGAAGTGAACTCGGGAGGGTTTGAACACCTGACCTCGTGAGAGGCATTCCCGCAGCCCGTACTTTAATATTTGGGTTTTGATCCTTTTACTTCCAAACACAATGTTAATAGTTTGGAATTGCATTTTATAAGGAGGAATATAGGAGAGCTATTAGCGACATCCTTCTCACTTGGGTGATCCAATTGTCATAGTCTATTTTATAAAAAATCAACATCTGTCAACCCTAATCAATATTGAGATACTCCCTTCTTTGTTGAGTTTATTTAAAAAATTTCTTACATATTAGGCACGTGCATAGGTCATAAATTAATCTATTTCATAATTAGATGCCACTTAAAGTCTTCTATCATCCATATACTATTGTTTTTATTCAATTGAATGAATTTTACATAAACTTGTAATCCATAAAATATGGCTGAATGCTCTTATGCTACATTTTTTTTTTTTGAAATAATATTTTCATCTTCTTTATTGTGGTCCTTCATTTGAAATAGCCTTGTTTTTTACGCATATAGAATGGGAATACCTTTTTTTTAGTATTCATTTTTTTTATTTCATAGAGTATCATTATATAATTATTGGTCAAATAGTAAAGTAAATGTCAGGTATTTTGTGCCTAACCAACAATTCACTCAACTAATTCATAATTAAATTTCATTCTTTAGTATTGAATTTTAATATTCCAAAATACTTCGAAAGGAATTAGTGCTCAAACTCAAATATAAACTCCAACTTAGGTGGAGCTCCATTATCGGCTTGAGCTAGAAATCAATTCAAGTTGGAGAAGTCCATGCCCAACCTATTTTAACTTTCTAAAAATTTAATTTTTATGCATATATTATATTTACTAATCACAAATATAATACTTGGAGCAAAAGACACTGACCTTTTTATGAGATTTTGTAAAAAGATAATGATTTTACTTAAGATTTTAAAAATTATAGAGAACTTTTCTGATGTTTTAAGAATTCCAAGAACCTCTTTTAAGATTTGTCAAAAAAAACACAAATTTGTTTTTCATATTTTGTAGAAGGACAATTTTTTTTTCTTTTTTAAAAAGGAAGGTCTGTGTTCTGTGAACAAACTTATATGACATTTTTGAAATCTATGGAAAGTTTGTGACATTTCTAAAATTTTAGAAAAGGCCTTTTATCTTTTTTCTAAACCTAGTAGAGGCCCTAATATTTGATTTCACTTTTCAAATTACTTTTTAATGTAATGCATTTTGAAGGGAGTCTCTCGAGATGTCCATATAGCTTAGAGACCTTTAGCTGGGCCTGAGTCTGACTTTCTAATGGCCCAATAGGACTGCTGGGCCTACAGGTTGCTTTCATAGGTGGGCCAGGCTAGTCTGGACCATCTGGACCACAAACTGAAAGCCTCAGGCCCACATACAAGTGAGTTGCAGGAAGACAGCTTTTGAAATGAAGACAAGGCGCAAACATACACCTACACCTGAAGATCATATGCCCAACATTGGCTGCTCATATTTTAATCATTGATCCAACACATCAATTCTACACATTTCTATGATAAGTTTATATTTTGAGAAGTGTTTGGGCCCATAAATTTTGAGAGTATGAGTTTAAATTTATATAAAAAATTTAATATAAGTTTAGATTATTTTTTTTTAAAAAAATTAGATAATTCAAATTTTAAGTATAATTCTCAATTTCTAAACTAAACTTTGAACGTAAAGATGAAAAAAATATAGGATGAAGGTTGAGTTTATCTTTCTGTTATTCAGTTCATATTTATTAAAATTTTAAGATCTTTTGGATTAAGAACTTCGTTGGGGGAAAGAAAAAAAAATCAAAATTCATTTTTTGTTATATTTTTTTTATATCAAATGCTATTAAAAATAAAAAAAATTATTATAATTAAAAAATTAAGAAAAATTAAATATTAATAATGTGTAAAATAAAATTTTTATTCATTGATTTAACATATTTTTCTCTATTTTTTTCTTTCTTTCCTTAATAGTCAAATAGGAAAATTTAGACTTTCTCAAATTTGTGTTCCTTACCCTTAATATTTTCCTAGATCCAAACAAAGTCCTAATAAATTAAAAAAAAATTGTTACAAATTTTCTTTACTTAATATAATAGATTTGGTAAGTTTTGATCAATTAAATATTAAATTGACTTAGTCCATTTTAAAATTGAGAGTAGATTCCAAATTAAGACAAACGGTTTTTCAAAAACATTGATGATCAATTGCTTGCTTGACTTTTAGCCTTTGTCTATATATGATGGTTTAATTTTCTTTTTCTTGGTTCATTAGGGGTATGTTTGGATCATGAAAATTGATGAGAAAAGGAGTGGAAAATTATAAGGAAAAATTAATAGGATGTTTGGTTCAAAGGAAATAAGGAAAAGGAAAAAGATGGGGAAAATAAAGGTGGAAGAGGGAAATTTTATTCCCTGGAAAAAAAAAAATACGTGAGGAAATTGAAGGAAAAGGAGGGAAAAATTCATCGGGCTCTTCTGCGCCCCCCACCCCCACCCACTCCAGCGCACAATAGATTCCTCTTCCTCTTCTTTCTCTTTCTCTTTCTCTTTCTCTTTCGTCCGTTCCCCTCCTCTTCCGTCTTCCTCTTTCTCTTCCACCTTCCTCTTTCTCCTTCTCTCCACTTCCATGGCTTCCCAAAGCAGATCGAATGGTGGTTCTGCTTCTAATCGTCCTCCACTGATATTGCCTCAAAGGAATAATATGCAGCGATTTCGGCCACTGGTTCTGCAGAGAAATCCTCTTCCAAATTCTTTAAAGCATCCACAAACTTAAGATTCTAACAACGAATTTCAAAATGTTCAAAATCTTGCATTGAAGCCTCCAGCGTTTGGTTTTTGTAAAAATATTCCAGCAAGCACCTTAGGTCCGAGGCATTTGACTTTAAATCAACCTTCACTTGAGGACATGGAAGCAGAAGAAGCTTTTATTAAGGTATCAATTAGTCATGTTTTCTTTTGCTCCTGCATTGCCTTTGTTTTATTCTTCATATCTGCCATCTGCTATATATATATATATAAACTCATATCTTAAGAGTGGATGTTTCATAATAAAAACACTAATCTGTCTCTGTTTCATAAGAAATAAAGTGAGTGTGACAGTGATACCCATTCTGCACAGCTTTTTTGATAATAGAAAATAAGGATGAATTTGTGTTGTTATTTATTGTTAATGTTCTTATTAAATTATATCTGTGTGTGTGTGTGTACAGATTGAAATCTGTCTCTGTTTTATAAGAAACTTTTTGTGTTATTCTTCTGACATCAAACATGAGCTATTCCCCATTGTTGTGCATATTTTTAATTGTACAATAGCTCTGTGCCAAATGGGTTTCCAGTGGCTAGTAAAGGATATGATTTATTTCTTAATTAAACAGCACCCCTGCCAGATGTAGGGGTGTTGTTTTATCGGTGTTGTGCATTTTCTAGGGTTGTACATTGTAGATGAAAATGGTCTTTGCAAAGATCCGAATCCATAAAATAAGGAAATAAATCAGAAAAGGGTAAAAAGGTAATTTTGGCAGGCTTCGTTGACAAAGTCAAGGTTCTCGTTGATGAATGCCCTTATAAGGTTCATTGCCGAAATTCAGAGCCTCGGCGATGAAGAGATCCCGACCGATAGGTTAAAAAAATATAAGATTAGGGTTCGTCGATGAAGAGCCTTCTGTGGCTCGTCGACAAAAGCACCACTCGTGGACGAATTTGATCAGGTCAAGGGGTTTATAAATGTCATTTTTCATTGCTTATGGGTTAAGAAACCCAAAACACTCTCTCTCTCTCTAGAACCGGTGAACTCTCTCTCTTCGATCCTTCGCTGTTTGTCGCTTGTTTCGACGATCGGAGGTTACTACGTGGATCAGGGGGAAAACCTCTACGATTGTAGCGGATCAGATATTCATTTTGAGGATTTCCGGGTTTTATCCCGAAATCGAGGTAAGAGTCTAAGTTCGTTTTTTGTTCGGTAGATCTGTAATAAATAGGATTGTGTTGAAGTATTGTTCTTTGGTTTTTAGGTTCTAAGAACTCAATTCGTTGTTTTGGAGCCGTGTAGTTCGTGTTTTATTGTTCGGAGAAAGGTAAGAGGATTTGTTTACATTAGTTTTTTTAGAAAACTAAACCGCTAGAAAGTTAGCTTATGTTTATATGCACATATTGTCTGCTTATTTGTAAAGTTTCACCAAGTAAAAATGCTAATTTATGATTTTACGATTTTGGTAAAAATGAGGGTTTTGGCATATGATTTTCAAACTTTTCAAAACTTCTTTATTTACATTAAACTTAACGTTGGAGATGCTCGAACCCCTTGTTTTCTGTTTAAATGTTATTTTTTGAGTTATATACTATATATAACGGATTTTTGACCAAATGAGTGTGACATATGATGTTAGCTTTGGTGTATTCCCTAGAAGGGGGTGAATTGGTATTTAAAATTTTTCTCTTAAGTTAATCTATCTAAAAACAGTATTTACACAACTTAGGGTCTGTCTATGCAATTTCCCAAATGCGCAGATAAATATGATGTGGAAATTAAATCATACGCATCATTACCATAACATACACGTGCGGTAAATATAAAGTGCACAAATATAAACAGACACACGATATGTTATCGAGATTCAGCCAACTGTGCCTACGTCCCCGCCTCTAGCTCGCAAGCCCGAGAATTCCACTAATGCTCACTTAACGGGTGGAGCGGCACCTAATACAATCAGGTCAATTAGCACAGGGCTGACCTCAACCTTTGCAAACTCTCCTTGCGGGGCAGAGAAGGTCCTAGGTCAAATTCACAGGACTGATCCCAACCTGATCCTTCCGGGCTCAATTAAACCCCCTCAGGCCATGCCTAGAAATACAACAATAGTTTTTTACAATAAACTGGTACAGTGATTATGCTTTCATGTAAAACAGATATGTACCCCAATACGAGCAGTATACTTAATTAATCACATACGCATCACTAATGTGGGTAGATGTAAGCTCAGTGATGTGTATATATGTGCAAATAACACTCAACAAGATATGATCACAATAATGTTCAAGAGTGTTCTAAACAAGCAATACTTTGGAATTTAAGTAAAGCACAAATTAGCACATTAGTATTCCAAAGATATCAATCAGATATTCAAACTAGTTCAAGGAGATTTTCTTCAACGAAATAGGCACACTACTAGTTTGAAAATTTTTACTTGTTTGAAAATATCTTTACATAACCAAAAACAAAGCTATTAGACACTTGCAATAATAATGCAAATATCCTAAGCTTACTAGGTTATCTTAACACAAGATTTATAGTATGAAAATCTGTGGGATAAACGTAAACTAAACTGCCAAAAAACATTATCTCAATCACACAAGCACACTAGGAGTATTAGCAATACTAGCAATCACAAGCACACTCACTAGGCTCTTATAATACCAAGATTTATCAAATGAATGAGTATTTGAGGGTATTTAAGCAAAGTGAGATTTTCAAATAGAGAGGATTTTTTGCTAATTGTTTTTTGGCTAATCTCACATTAATCCTCACAAATGAACTCATATTTATAGGCTAGGGTAAAATTATAACCGTTTGGGACCCATTGTGTATTATTAGAAAAGTTTCAAATGGTTTAAACACAATTAAACCAACTTAACCTATTTTTACCTCAGTTAAATTAATTTTAACCCGACAAGGTTCGGGTGGCTGAACCTTGGTTCGGTCGCCCGAACAGACACAGGGATAAAAGTAATTTAAGTGAGTTCGGTCGCCCGTGTCATGCTTTGGCAGCCCGAATCAAAGTTAGTAGCATTACTTCATGACTTCAGGTGTTCGGTCATATGTCGGTGGCCCGAATCCGTGTGTTCAGTCGCCCAAGTCCCATTTTGAACTAAACAGTTCGGTCGCCCAAGTTGGTGGAATGTCCCTTTCAAAGGGTTCGGGCACCCGTGGCTGGTACGCACAAAATAATTCGGTCACCTGAGAGCCCAAGTCAACTGTTGACTTCTCAATAGTTTGGGTGCCCGAGGAGTTTTGAACTCCAAGGGTTCTGTCGCTCGAGCTCTCTCATCTTTCCTAATAATGTTCAATTAAGTGCAATTTTAACACTCCTGTATTTTGTATGATCTATGTGCGTGAGTGTTGAGACCTATAGTCATATTAGGGTCTTACTGAGGCCGTTTTGAGATAGCCCCATAAATTCGGCGTCAGTCGATCGAAGGTCGACCGAAGGGTGCCCAAAAGTCATTCAGCCCCTATGGTCATTCTACGGTCATTTTGAGCTTACACATACCTATATGCATGACGTGCGGAGATTATTACAAACCGATATAAATTATTACATACCCAAATAATATGAATTACAACAATAAAATAGATCTTCTGGGTCTTCATTTTTCAAGTTTTCACGTGTCATAAAATGATCAAGCTAATATGAACTTGCACACAAACTTGATAGCCATCAAATACAACAAGTATTTGTCATTATCAAAATCGGGTATGACCTATTAGGTCAACATGTGATATGAAATGGAATATGTAAATCTGGTTAAATACGTATATGAACTATGAGAACTGATGTTCCATTTTTGCTATCTGAAAATGTGGAAAACAGGTGTTGGTTATATACCGAGCTTTGTATGTGAAAAGGGTTAAACCAAGAATGTGTGTGTTGATTTATACCACAATTTAAATGAATGAGTTTGTGAAAATACTGAAATCGTACAGGTGATTTATGAATTGGAAACAAGTTATTTTGTCTTATTATAAATTGTATATATAATATTGGGTCTGCAGCTTGTTACTATGAAAGCCTTAAAATGCTTAAATATCAGAAAGCCTTAAAAAGTTGTATATATGTGAGCGCGATACCGTTGCTATAATCTGAATACAGTGCAACCACACATCTGATTTTTAGTATGGGCATCGAGATAGTCGGCTGGGTAGGTGTGGCCACTGGTGGATTAATGGACCAGATGGATTCAGTCGGGCTATAGTAACCATAATGACTGACAGTGTCTGCGCGAGGTAGGGCTTGTTTACAAACTTATGATCGTACAACCCGCACCAAGGGGTAATGTTGGCATTAGTTACGAAGTTTCAAAGTTGGATGGTGTTCTAAATATGCATATACATGATTTTAAAACTAAAATGGGCAAAGTCATAGGTTTGGATACCGGGCGAAGGGATTGTACAGTGTATGAGCATGTACCCTACCCTAACCTCGGGAACTCTTGTTCGTTATGATGCTAAACTATCTATTGCCGGAATTATATATTTATTTCCTATATTATAGGATTGAGAATGCTTTAAATATGTAACTGCTTTCTACTGGTTTAAATACATGTTGTCACACACTAATGTAATATCTTCCATCTTATTGAGAAGTGTCTTATCCCAACATACAACCTTTGTTTTAGGTCCTGCTGGGCACAGGTCTTAGTTGCTAGAGGGACTTGGAGCATAGTCTTGTGTGTAGCTTACGTAAGTATTTTGTACATGTAATAGACTTAGTTCAGAATGTCTTTTTGGGGATTGTAAGAACAGATTAAGTTTTAAGTACGATCGTATGTATGTTTTCCATTGTGCATGAGATTATAGTTCAGTATAAAACACCCGTATGTCCCTTTTAGGGCGAGTTGTATATGTATGATTATCAAAGACAGGTGTATCATACAGGTGTAGTAACACTCCGGGACCGTATAAAAGGCCGGGGCGTTACAGTCTTAGCCTTGATGTGAATATGACTTTTGCTATGTTGCAATCGAGATATTTATGCTGGCTATGCCTCATGCTATGCCTACATTTGGTGACTACTGATGTTTCTTAATAGATGTTAATAATGAGGAAACATTTACTTTTTTTAATTCTTCCCCCTTATCTTTTTTCAAGTGCATATAATGATTATACATTATATTATGTTGGGGAAGGTCGTACTTCATGGCGACAATCTTGCCTAACATCACGATAAGTGTCAAGCAAATTAGGGACTAATATTGCATGAACTTCCTATTTAAGAGAAGTTAGTGAATCATCTAAATATGGACAAGAGTGTGTAGATTAATCAAATTAAATTTTATGTTCCCCATTTACATGTATAAATAGGGGTTGTACAAAACTTATAAAAATATATCAATAGCAATTCATTCTTTGCTCTTTTTTGTTTTTTATTTCCCTCTCATTTCTTTTTGCTTTAGTTTTATCATGGTATCAAAATTGGTTACCAAGAGGTCCTGGTTCTAGTCTCATCCCCGCATTTATTTGTGGTATTTAAAAATTTATTATGTGTTAATCTCTCCACGTGCCGTTGAGTTGCACCTGCGAAGGAGTGTTAAAACTTGATATACTTTGTTGACCCACAACTTAATAGTTTAAGCTTTTAGGTAAAGTGATAATCTAACATGGTATCATAGCAAATTGATCCTTGAGAGGTAAACTTTTGTTTGAGGATAATTCTCTTTGGTTTCGTTCCTCTGTTTTTGAATACCACAAAACAGAGGTTGTATTTCTCATATCTTCTCACATCAACGTTTTGTCAAATGTTGAGTGTGGGTTTTATTTTTCAGAATTCCACTACTATTGATTGTGGGATTATTCTGATGCCTCTCTATTTTTCACTTGGTTTGATCAATCAGTTCAATTTGATTTTTGTTTTCATTGAGCATTTTATTGACCGGTTAGGTTACACAACCTGCATATTGCCTTTCTATTCAAGGTTGAAGAAGGCAGGTTTTGGGTTGTTTTTCCTAGGCTAAAACCCAGGTCACACAGATAGTCACTCCATTCCATTTCTCTTTGGGCCGCACATTTTATTTTAGCCAACAGACTCTAATTTGACCCTAGCCTGTGCCACTGAACAGACCTGCGCTGCGTGGAAACCTTGGTTTAGCCAAAAACTGACTTAATCTATTTACTGCATATATCAAATCTATTCTGCTCAAGGTTAAATACATCAGTTTGTCTATGAGTCTTCTATACTTGCTCGAGTCTGACAACAAGTCTCTAGAATCCTTGGACAACTTCAATTGCTGCTCCATGGGAGAGTTAACAGGCTTGCATCCCATCATGCCTGTTTCTTTCAATATATCAAGAGCAAACTTCCTTTGATTCAAGCTGATACCCTTCTCACTTCTAGCAATCTCAAGTCCCAAAAAGTATTTAAGTGAACCAAGATCCTTAACTTCAAATTTGGCATCCAAAACTGACTTCAAACCAGCAACACAGTCTGGATCATTTCCCGTGATGACCATGTCATCCACATATACTAAAAAAGCTGTAAACAAAGAACCTTTCATATGGACAAACAAGGAGTGATCAGCAGTAAATTGAATGAAACCGAGCTGTTGAATAGTGGTGGAAAGTTAGTGTATCATTGTCTAGAAGCTTGCCTTAAACCATAAAGAGATTTGAGTAACTTACAAACAACAGGAGAAGAGGAAGTAGATGTTAAGAAACTCCCCCCCCCCCTTTACTGTGATAACCAGGAGGCAGGACATATATACTTCCTTATCCAAATCCCTATGTAGAAAACCATTGTTGATGTCCAATTGATGACGAGGCCAAACTTTGGCAATTGCTAATGCAATCAAAACCCTAACATTGACTGTTTTGGCTACTGGAGAGAAGGTTTCAAGAAAATCTAGACCTTCTCATTGAGTATAACCCTTTGGAACTAATCTTGCCTTGTATCTTTCAATTGAACCATCAGAATTCAACTTAATCTTATATACCCACTTACATCCAATGGGTGATTTACTAGGTGGCAAAGTAGAGAGCTCCCAAGTGTGAGTTTTCTCAAGTGCCTAAATTTCGTTATCCATTGCCTCTCTCCATAGAGGATCTTTAACTGCTTGAAAGAAAGACTAAGGTTCTTGAGGAGAAGAACTAACTGTCAGCATGTAGGATTGATAACTTGGTTCCAAATTTGAGTAAGTAAGGCATTGAGATATATCATAAGGTGCACCTGGAAGGTGAGTAACAATACAAGAATAATCATGTAAGTAAGCTGGTTGTTTGATGTGTCTGACTGATTTTTTGAGAGGAGCAAATAATGGTTCTGCTGTTGTAGTAGAAACTGGTGTTGTTGGGACAATACTAGGAACTGTATGTTTGGGTAGAGAAGGAACCAAAGAATTAGTGGAATCATGAATATCAGGGGAAGTAACAATAGGAATGACAGAAGAAGAAGGATTAGAATTAGAAGATGGAACCTCAACTGAAACAGAATCATTAATTGAAGTTGAACAAAGAATATGATTTTCAAGAATGCAAATGGGAGTAATAAATGAGTCATTACCTGAATTGGAAGTGACAAGGCTATCAACTTCAGAACTAAAAAGAAAAAGATCTAAAACTGATTCATTATTACCAGCAAAAGGAAAAATTTCTTCATGAAACACCACATCTCTATAAATAAAAATAGTATGTGTAGATATATCTAGTACTTTGTAACCTTTCACACCAAAAGGATATCCTAGAAACACACACTTTCTAGCTCTAGTAGTAAACTTAGACCTATTATAAGCTAAAGTAGATGCGAAACAAAGACATCCAAAAACCCTTAGGTGGTTATAAGAAGGAACATGACCATAAAGTACTTCATAAGGAGTTTTATGAGACAAAACTGAAGTTGGGATCCTATTAATCAAATATACTGCTGTTAAGACACAATGTCCCCAAAGGTATAAAGGCAAGTGAGAATGGAACAAAAGGGATCTTGCAACATTTAAGACATCTTGATGTTTTCTTTCTACTATTGCATTTTGTTGAGGAGTTTCAACGCAACTTAATTTATGTAAAATTCTCTTTTGAGCAAAAAAAATTGCTCATAACAAACTTTGTTCCATTATCAGTTCTTATAACCTTCACTTTTCTAAAAAATTGAGTTTCAACCATAATATAAAATTGTTCCAAAACAGATTGCATTTGAGACTTGTGTTTTACTGTAACGACCTGCTTAATTAACTGGGTTTTTTTTTTTTTTTTAACACTAATATTCTACATGCTCTGATACCATGCTGGGGGTAAACCCAACCAAAACCTAAGCAGTAAGAAGCGAAAATCATGTAACATAACCATAAATCATTACATACAATACTAGAGTTCAGAAATGTTTTCCCAAAATATATACATATCACTGTTTTCCCAAAATACCCTCATCTAGCTAGGGCAATACAAAAATCCTTCACTATACTCACTTTGCTGACAGGGCACTATAGACGCCCCTCTATTTGCGAGCCTGATCTACTCGCCTACCTGGATCACCTGAAAAATGTTTCAACACTGGGATGAGCCAACGCTCAGTAAGAAAAAATATGCTATTACCAGTGTGTGGCAAATGAGCTGCTATATATATATATCATGAAATATGTTTTCATATAAACATGAATAACTGAATACAAAGTACAGTACCGATAATAAAATACACCACCCCTTTCCATGTTACTTAACATAGCAGTATTATAGATTATAATTCAAAGTACTTCTAGTGTACATAAATATGGTTCCTGTTTTTGTAAATCCATACATATGTAATAGTAACTGAAACTGTTCCCTATGGCTATCTGTGTGTCATGACTTGCCCCCCCTCATGACAGGGTTGTGCGGCCCATAGGCTGGATTTACCCTGACTGGCCAACCAGGAATAAATCACTGAACTCCGTCAGTCGATCTGCCCACCTCAACCCATATTTGGATGGGGAGTCTAACCTCTTCAAGGGCCTAGGTGATCGACCTTACCACGTATTATCTAAATAGGTGGTTGCACTAAATAAGTAACATAATATCTGTAACAACGGTACCGTACTCTGTAGTTGCAAGTCCAACAGGGTCTGATATCATATAATATATTTCTATACATATCTATCTGATTATCATGATTCTGAAGTAATCGTAATAACCATGATGCTGCATAAACTGTATTGTAAATCTGAGAACTGTATAATCATAACACTGTAACTGCATATCATAATATTGATATTCGTATAATCATGGTACTGAGATCCGTATAATTATGTTACTAAAATCCATAAAATCATGGTACTGAAATTCGCATATTTATAATACTGAAATTCGTAAAATCATGAAACTAAATTCGTAAAACATATCCCCATACCATATACATATTCACAGGCCACACCATACTCAATACATAATTTTCATAATTAAATAAACTGTATAATATTTTAAGAAATGCCTAACATAGCATATTTCCCTTACCTAACTACTGGAAAGCCCCTAGAGAATACTAGCCTAACACCCGCAGGGCCTCCTACACAACACCCTGAAACCAACATATGTCAGAACATAATATCAGTATTTCTCTGCCTATATTATTTTTTATAACTGCCATAAGGTCAAAAAGGGACTAAAAGACCTTACCCTGAATTTGGGATGAAATCCAACTCTATTTTCCCGACGATCCGCCCCGGCAGATTTGCAGAGAACTCCGCCAGAAGTGTCGTGGTAGCCTTGGATCTTCGATCTGGCAATTGGTGGGGCCGGAATCGAAGAGAGAAGGGAGAGGGAGACTTAGAGAGAGAGAGAGAGAGAGAGAGAGAGAGAGAGAGAGAGAGAGAGAGAGAGAGAGAGGAGAGAGGCGCGGTGAAAATAATAAAAAATCCCAGGTTTCCACTATTTATAGGGCCAGGTTCATCGACGAGACACGTCACCTCGTCGATGAGCCCTTCATAAAATTCGTCTCACCCTGTGTTCGTCGACGAAATTCAGAGCAGCCCGAACTGTCTCTCGGTATTTTCTCATCGACGAAATCCTTTATACCTTCGTCGACGAAACCCTGTGTTCGTTGACGAAGTCTACGACCTCTTTCTGTTTCTGTATACATTTTCTCTCCCTCTTATTATTATTAAAATGCTATTATTCTTCGGGTCACTACATTTAGCAAGTAAACCCAAGTAGATCTAGAACAATCATCTACAATGGTTAAGAAATATTTGCAGAATCAATAGTAGGAATGGAAAAAGGACCCCAAAAGTCACCATGTATCAAATCAAAGCAATTTTCAGAAATATGAGAACTTTTATTAAAAGGTAACCTCTTTTGTTTTGCAATAGGACAAATATCACAAAGAAAGTCTTTATTTGAATAAACAAGAGGTACATCATTGGACTTAATCAAAGCCAATTTGGCATTTGATAAGTGTCCCAACCTGAAATGTCATACATGTGACTGTGGCTTATTAACCGAAAAAAATGAAGAAGAAGAAGAAGAAGAAATCCAAAACAAATCCTATTAACCAATGTGGCTGAGAAAATAAAGTGTGTCAAATTGGGAGTAAAGGAAGAATTAGACATAAAACCTGACATAGTTTCAAAATAGTTATTATGTGCTTGAGGCTAAGAAGAATTAACTGTCATAGCAGCAGCACCATGTGTAAGAACCCCGATCCGTGAGATATGGAATAAATAAATAAGAAAAGGATAAAACGATAAATTGAGCAGGCTCCGTTGAAGAAGCCAGAGTTTCTTCAATGAAGGCCCTTCTGTTGTTCGGCGATGGAATGCGGAGGCTTGTCGTTGAGGAGAAGCAGAGAGGTTTTAGGGAAATCCTGAAATCTCAAGCTTGTCGACGAGGCCATCGTTATGTCGACGAATTTGCTTTGTTGACTCGTCGATGAAGACGCTGCCTCATCGACAAGGTTAGCCGAGTCAAAGGCTCTATAAATATCCTATTTCATTACTTCTTGGCTAAGAAAGTCAAAACTCTCTTTCTCTCTCTCTTTAGAACCAGCGGGAACTCTCTCTCTCTAGATTTCTTCGTCGTTCGTCATTAGAATCGACGATTCGACGTTACTACGAGGATTAGGGAAGGATTCTCTTCGTGATTTGTGGAACGAATCTTCATTTCGAGGATTTCCGAGTTTTGACCCAAAATCGAGGTAAGGCTCGGTTTTCAATTTGGTTTCATTAAAACCGTAGGCGGTAAGATTGCAAGTAATTATCGTACTATGATTTATAGGTTTTTGGAACTCGATTCGCTGTTTAGGAGTCGTTGAGTTCGTGTTTTGGTTTTGGGGTTAAGGTAAGAGGTTTCTATTTATATCAGTTATTTTTTAAATCAGTATCGGTGAAACTATTGTTTTCGATTATATGTATGATTTGGTTACTTATTTGGGAAAATCTGACAGGTAAAATTATGGGATTTTCCAAGTTACAGTTTTTGGGGAAAAGGGGGTTTGTGTTGCATCTCTGGTTTCGTAGGAAAACCGTATGTATATTGTTGAGTATATTGTATGGAGATGGCCGCTGAAGTAACCCGACCCTGAGAAAAATAAATAAATAAATTTTAAATAAATAAATAATAATAATAATAATAATAAATAATAAATAATAAATAATAATAAACATAAAATAAATAAATAAATAAAGAGATATTTTGGAGAAGATATTTTGAAAAGAGATATTTTGAGATATTTATATATAAATATCTTGGAGGAGATATTTATTTAGATTACTTAAGGGCCCAGTTAGGTTTTATTCTATAAATTCTCTTATTCTCTCTCTCTCTCTCTCTCTCTCTCTCTCTCTCTCTCTCTCTCTCTCTCTCTCTCTCTTTAAGATCCTTCGCCGTTTGTCCTCCGTTTCCAAAAACAAAGGGTACTGCGTGGATCAGAAGAGAAAACTCTACAAGTTTAATAGATCGGATCGTCGTTTCGGAGATTTTTGGGTTTTCCCAAGAATCGAGATAGGAATTTGATCCTAATTTTGATTGGATATTTGGATAGCAGTAGAAAACATAGTAAGGTTATGTTTTGTAGTTTTAGGTTTTCGGGATCTCGGGTTGTCGATTTGGACCGTTTTCATACGAACTTTCATTTTGAGTATAAGGTAAGGGGAATTTGATTACAACAGCTATTTTGGAAAACTAAACCGCTAAAAAGTTAGTTTATATTATTATGTATGATATAATTGCTTATTTGTGAAATTCTACTGAGTAGAAATGCTGGTTTGACCATTTTACGATTTTTGGTAAAAACGAGGATTTCGACATATGATCTCCAAATTTTACAAATATTATTTATTTGTGTTTATACTATAGTAGGAGAGGCTCGAATCCTTTATTTATTCAGTTAAACTATGTATATTGAATTTCTATCATTTAGCGGGTTTTTGAAGCAAACTTGTGTGATATATGTTGAAATGGAAATGGATGGAATTTTCTATACTATTGATATAGAATATGGGAACGAAGTTCCAAATTTGTTATACTGAGAATGTGATAAACGGAGACCAGTGATACACCGAGCTGAATCAGTAAACAAAGAGGAGTAAACTAAGTAGAAAGACGCCGGTTTGAACCCAATGCTATTATTTGAATTTGTGAAAAATACTGGAATTGCGCAGGCTATCATATTGGTATAAATTGAATTTATGATACACGGAACGACAGCTTGAGAGTCCCGGGAGGGTTGAAAAATACTTTCTTTGCAGGGTTGAAATAAACTACTATTATATGATACGGCGCGATATCGTAGCTAGATGTACACGTGCAACCACACGTACTAAACGGTGTGGGTACCAAGATGGTCGGCTAGCAAGGTGAAACCATTGGCTGATATTTGGGCCAATGGAGGCAGTTGGATCGTAAGTAGGTACTCTACAGTGCCTGCACGAACAAGGCATTGGACGAGTATCAGTGCACAACTCGGGCCACGGGGTAAAACTGGTTATAGGGATATTTTGCTGTTGGTTATCTGATAAATCATTAAATGGTCGAAAGACAGATGTGGGAATTATGAATAATGATATACCTGATGCATTACTGTATTGAAAATATTTGATTTATATTCCAGATGTTGAATGAAAATATGCATGTATGCAGTCACACACTGTTGTAACTCCTTCTTCCTTACTGAAAGGTGTCTCACCCTATTATACAACCTTTGTTTTCAGGGCCATCAGTACGTCGGTCCTAATAGCTAAAAGGACTGGGGAGATTGTTTTTGGTTAGCTTACGTAAGCATCTAAATCTTATATTAAATCTAGATGAAAGTCCTGTTGGAGGATTGTAATAACAAGAATTTTATCCTATGTATGACTTTATAAGAAATGGTGTGGATGTATTAGTAAACTCTGGTATAAGTCTAGTAGAAATCCTAATGGATGTTTATGTTTTTCCACAACATTTATATCGTAATTATGTATGATTTACACCCGTATGTCCCTGTTTAGGGCGGGTTGTTTCCATATATTGAACAGGTATAGGTATTATGTATGAATGAGTGACGCTTGGGTCCGTATAAAGGGCTGGGTCGTTACAGCCGCACCTTGACTTGTTTTTAATTGTATTCTTGAAATCGTAATTATGTATTTACCAAATAAGTGTAGAATGAACTATTTTATTGAAAATGTTCCAAGTTTGTGAAAGGTCGAACCGGTTGTGTACCGTAGGCTATGGTTTGTTGAAATGAGTTATAGGGACGTGAGTTCCAAAAATGTTCTAGGTTTTGTGAAAATGCCGAGTCGGAATAAGGCCGAATGTTGATGATAATCGAAGCGCGCCGACTTATCCCTGAAGGCTTAGATGTGGAAACGGGTCAGTATAATACCGTAAGCGGAAGGTGTGAAATATCACTTTCTATACTGGTTGATCACCAAAGGGTGTGGGTTCACCAGATATCGTACCGGCAACCCATGGGAGCCTGGGGCTGTGCCATATGTCGAGGACGCCGTGTAATGCGAACTGACTTCGTGCCAAAGAGTGTGATGACACTGGATATGGATTATGTGTTTGTGAGATATACTGGAACTATATTGTGATTATACTGTTACTGCATTGAGAAAATACTGGAATTGTGTTACGTTTTATGTTAAAATAACACTCATATGTCACACTGATACAACCTGATTCTTCCTTATTGAGAGGTGTCTCACCCTTATCATACGTACATGTTTTCAAGTCCCTTGAGTAGCCGGAACTAGTGTCCTAGCGTTGGGAGCGTGGTTGTCGGTTTAGCTGCGTTTAGTACTAGCGTAAGTATTGGATTATGGTCGGGTTGTTGTGTTGGGTTTTGTAGACACCCGGGGCTTTGTTTTGTATTATGGGACCTAGATGTTGGGTTGTATAGACTCTGGTATGGTATGACATGTTATTATAGTTTGACTATTTTCCACTATGTGAACTCTGATGGTAAATGTGATTAGGGTACATGGGAACCCCACGGGGTCGAACCCTTACATTGTATAGTATCATGTGTGTTTGAATGATACAGGGACAGGTTAGGTTACTAAATCACCCCTGGGGCCCATTGCTGGGTTCGAGGTGTGACACCATGAATGCCAGTAGATCCAGAGATCAATCCAGACAAACCATTACCAACACTCACATTAGCAATATGATGATTATCACTAGGAGTTGATCCTGTATTGAGAAAAGCCAACAACTGCTCACATTGAGTCTTGGTGATAGGACATTGAATATGGCTTTGGGAAGAATTCTCAATCATAGTTCCTTAGGTGCAAGAAACTTGATTTGCACTTGATTTCCATTTTGGCTTGTAACCAGGTGAGTATCCATCTAGCTTGAAGCACTTATCAATGGTGTGGTCAAGCATATTACAATGAGTGCACATAGGTTTCTCTTTCTTGTTGTTTCCTTTGTTCCATCCTGAATTACCAGAACTGTTTCCCTTTGAGTTTGCATACATTGCCACAGTATCAGGTTTAGCAATATAGGACCCTCCATGTCCAACATTCTTGTGAGACTCTTCTTGAAGGACTAATGGATAAACCTTGTTAATTAAAGGGAGTGGCTCATACATCAAAATTTTCATTTAACCCCATAAGGAACCTCATGACATAGGCTTTGTCATGATTACTTAGAGTTTTAGTCACACCACATGTACACTCTGGTAATAGTTCTAAATTCAGCAATTGATCCCATAACCTTTTGAACTTCGTGAAATACTCAGTTACTGATATCTGATTTTGAGTAATATAACAAAGTTCCTTTTGAAGATCGTATAAAAGATATTTTGCAATTCCAGCCACTTCTCTTTAGTCGTTTTACAATACACATCACACTGTCATACACATTTGCATGCATTGAATTAATCAATCAAGAAATTACCATCGTGTTGTAGCTCAGCCAATCTTCATAGAGAGGAGATTCTGGATCAGGTATAACAATTTTTCCATTGGTAAAACCTATCTTCTTCTTGGCAGTGAGAGCTAGAATCATGACTCTTGACCAAGAATGATAGTTTTTCGTGCCAAGCAGTGGTTGTGTAACCAAGATACTACTTGGATTTTCATTCGAATGGAGGAAAAATGGATTTGAGAGATTCGGTTGTGAGGATGGATCAAATTGGTTGCTTGAATCTGGGGATGTCATGGATATACCTTCAAGCTCTGATACCATATAAAACTTCATGGAGAGAGTCTAAATAAAACTTTGAATATTATTTATTGTATGCAATGAATTTTACAGGCAAAAAAACTGAAAAAAAAAATACAATCATTTAATCCACCTGTATAACTAACTTCTTAAATAAAAGGAACAACTACAACTAATGTCACTAACAACTAACTCTTCCAAGCCACATGACAATAACTATTCATAATTGTGTATGAATAATTCCTCACGGGACTCATCAATTTTAACAAGGGTGGAACAAAATAGGATGAAACTGCTCCTTTTCCTTCCCTTTTTCTTGGGGGATGTCTCCTCCATCTGGTTTTTAGATTTGTTTTTATATTTTTAAATATTCTGTTTACAGCAGTGGGTACTTGGTAATTTTAATGCTCTTCTTGTTTGGTTTATACGTGTAATTTCGTGGGACCCTTTGGAGCCTAAAATGGTGAGTTTGATCATTTTTGGCCTGAAGATTGGTTTAGAGCGGATTGTGTGTGGTATTGTTATGGTTTTGGTGGTTCATTTTTGTTCCTTCTTCTCGATTTTAGCTCTGGGCACTTCATATTTGCATGTATTTCTGGATTTTTGGTTAAATTGCTGATTTTGTTTATGGATCAAGAAAGATTTTCTTATTAAATTTATTATCTTCTGAAAAACCAAACAAAATTTTGTTTTTTGTTCATCAGAATATTGTACTTACATGGTCAGTGTTGTTTTGCTCAATGTATAAAAAGGGTTAATCCATTTTTGACCGATTCTTTTTTCTTCTGGGTCCTTTTCTCCAAAGGGTGCGCGTCTGTGTGCTTTATTTTCTTTTTATTGTTAAATCCTCAGGGCTTGACATGCTTCCCACCATTATGATCGTCATACTGCAAAATAGACAGTAAGAAACATCAGAACATTATAACCCGAGCCAGGCTATTCTACAATGTGAACTGGGACTGTCGTGAATACTTTAATTTTTGTTAAGAGAGTTCGTGATTATACCATCTGCTGAAACTATTACATACAAGCCCAAGGAAACAGAATATACTAGTCAGTCAAAGGACAATCAAACAAGAAAATTTCATTAAAAAAAAAAAAAAATTCATTAGCTGACATGATACAAATAGGAAATGCCAATATGCCATACCTTGATCTTGTAGATTCACATATTTTAGCACATTATTTTCCCACTATGCATTAGGCAACACTAATATAAGTTGTAGATGGATAAAATACAACATAAAATTATACAAATTTAAGATCAAGGCATGCACTACATGCTCTCAAATGTAGCGTGTTTTATAATGATTTTTTTATCTAACATATAATCGAAAAATGGATTTCCCTTGTTAAGATTTCTTAAGATCTAGTAGTGGATTTGGGTACAATCAATCAACCCAAATGATGGAAGCTTGTGCAGATTTATGTGCAAGCATGTATTAAGGTATAATACCTCTCCTTTATTTTTGAAGTCTTGGAAACTAAATTTTTAGTTTGCAATATGTGCTGTAAGAATGATGATAAAAATTTAAAGCAACCAAAAGTGTTATTAAAATTAATTTCTCCCATAGGTTTGGTTCAAATACAGTGAAAATGAATAGCATACTCTGCATAATACTAATGTAGTCCATGAACTAACACTATGAAAACAGCAACACAACAGCAAATCAGACCGATTTGGTTGCCTTTACAATGGTTCTTGTTTTCATTTCAGCTGTTGTTGTAGCCATTGTTTGTTCACATGTTTGGCATATATATATGTTCCTTGATGAGTTCTTTTTAAATTTAAAATATTTAACATTGGGCATGCAATAGTAACCGTTGCTTAATTTTATGCAATTAATTAGGATTAATTTCAGTAATATTAATTGCTATTTTTTATACCTTTCTTCACAGGCTAAGCCAAAAGTTTCTCAGATTCAACATGCACCTATTAGAAATCATTGACCTTCTGGATGAAATATTTGGAAAAGATAGAGCTATTGGAAGTCATGCTGCTAGTCCAAAACAAAGGCAATTTTAATGGGCCAAGGAACAAAATGGAATTGATGTAAATAGTACTCATGTCAAGTTATGTGAACAAAAATAGGATTTCATTGGGGTTTTCACCCAGGATGACTTAAGTGTTGATGCTACATCTTCATCTAGGTTGTGTTTGGGACTACATCAAAATCGGCTAAAGAGATTTGTCGTAACGTTTCAGAGAAGGGTTTGGAATGATGAGAAATAATAATATTAATCTAGAGACCAAAGAATTAGTAATCTCATTTGCATTTATTAAAGTTGAGAACAGGAGTTCAGTTATGCGATGAGAATGTATTAGTACCTCCTACACACATGTTTTATGAATGATACTTGATTAACTATGAATTATTCTTTAACTAAATCTAGTAGTCTTTAATTAACTCCTTAAAAGTAAATAAATATTAAACATTTTAAAAAAAATGTGAAATAAGATGCGATTTAGAAATGTTTAACAAGACCTCCAAAGGAAAGAATTTTATTAAATAAACTCATCTTAGAACTAATAGAGATGAGATTTGAAATTCATCTATACTCTTTGTTTAATTATTAGGATGCATACACATAAAATAGAATAAATACAGATAATAATAAAATAAATTCATCAAATTTAAGCAAAAAGAGTCTTTAAAACATTTTCATGTTTTCAAAATTTTTTAAGAATTTTTTGACATTTCTTTTTACAGTTCTTCGGGAATTTAAAGACTTTTTTCTTCATTTTATTTATTTATTTATTTTTATTATCTTAGTCAAAATTACTCAAACATTTTTTATTTATAATTTTTTTTTTAGATTTTTAATATTTGTTTGATTTTTTTCTAATTTTTTACTATTTTTATTAATTTTAAAATTTTAAAATAATTAAATTTTAATTTTAAAATTGAATAAAATGAACTAGGTGGTTTGAGATGGGTCAAGCCTATTTAATTGGTGGATTAACGGGTCAACATAAGTTGACTTGGGTCAAACTAGGTTAACCTAGTTGGAGAAAGAGTTGTCACGTGTGAGCCAATGGTAGCGACACTTGACACTGATATTTTACATTTATTTATTTTTATTTTTATTTTAAATTTACTGCAATAGGGTGACATCATCATGATCTCATTCACTATGTTGCAAGCTACAGGTGCTGGGCTTTTGACGTGTATTTCTCTTCTCTTTTCGTTCTTCATTGCATCTCTTTAACCTCTCTTCTCTACACTCTCCCATCTTTGCTCTCTCTCTCTGCTCACCACAACTGCCAGCCATTACCATGGCAACCTCCACCACCTACTAGGAAGCTTGGTAAGTCCTTATCCTCTCAACTTCTCTCGATCTTCTTTTTTTTCCCCTTTTTTCTCTTGACCTCTGTCTACTTTGCTCTTTCTTTCTCAAATCTATTCGAATGGAGCTCGATGGCAGAGAACTATAATGTAACGACCCCAAAAATAGTTATACTTGATTAAGGTTACGATTCTAAATAAATAAATAAAATAAAATAATTAAATAATTAATTAAATAATATAATATATTAATATATTAATATAATATTATAATGTAAAATATATAAAGGAGAAGCTTCAAGATCTAATTGAAATTGAATCTAGAGAGTTCTCTCCCCCCGTGTGAAATCACTCACTCACTCTCTCTCTCTCTCTCTCTCTCTCTCTCTCTCCATTTTCTCTCTCCTTAATCTATTTCTCTCTCCTCAATTTTTTTGCGTGAAACATGCGTCAATTGAAGAACAGAAAATACCCTTAGGTTCCAAATTCGACCCCCAACATTTTAACCGGAGTGGATTTGTTGTAGGAGCGTCGTAAGTACCACTCTTATGATAAGGTAAGGGGAATAAATTATGTCAGAAATTTTTTTATAATTCAACCGATTAAATTTGTGATTCTAGGAATTGATATATATATGTTTTCTGGGTATTTGGATATATGGAAATTGGAGTTTGGATTATTATTATTATTATTATTATGAATTAATTAAATTGGTGTTTGTGAGCCTAGGGATTTTATAATAATAATTATTTTAAAGTTGAACCGATTGAATTAAAGTATTTGATTTCTGGATGATTATAACAGATTTCTAAATAAATTAAACGGATGAAATTAATGGTCTTGGATTATTAAAGTATGATTTATTATTCTCAGACAGTTTAGTAAAGTATGGCTAAATACATAAACTGTGTACAGACCCAAACCCGAAATCAGCTGGGTTCGTCGACAAAGGAGTCACGTTCGTCGACGAAGTCCTTCAGAGACTCATCGATGAAGCTCAGAGCCTCATCAACGAGCAAATACCGAGCGGGTCAGAGAAATATCTGGAACTTGGACTCAGCGACGAAGGGATGGCTTCGTCGACGAGCTGTGTGGCGAATTTGTCGACAATGATGCCGACTCGTCAACGAGTTGAACTTAGTCAAAGGCTCTATAAATATCCATTTTAGTTACTTAGAGGCTAAGTTTCTCCCAAAACTCTCTCTCTCTCTCTCTCTCTCTAAACCAACAAAATTTCTCTCTCTCTCTCTCTCTAAGAATCTTCGTCGTTCGACGCCCGTTTCTAAAAATGGAAGTTCCTGCGGGGATCAGAGGAGGAAGTTCTACAACTTTAGTGGATCGAATTGTTGTTTTGAGGATTTTCGGGTTTTCCCAAAAATCGAGGTAAGGATCTAATCTCAAATTTTATTGGATATTTGGATAGTAGTCGAAGTTATAGTAAGATTATATTCTGTGGTTTTTAGGTTTTGAGGGTCCCAGGTTGTCGATTTGGACCGTGTTCGTACGAAGTTTCGTTTTGAGTTTAAGGTAAGGGGAAACTGATTACAACAACATTTTTGGAAAACTAAATCGCTAAAAAGTTAGTTTATATTTATATGTATGATTTAACTGCTTATTTGCTAAATTCTACCGAGTAGAAATGCCGATTTTACGATTTTTTGATTTTTGGTAAAAATAAGGATTTTGGCATATGATCTCCATATCTTACGAAAATCACTTTTTTGAATTTATATTGTAATAGGAGATGCTTGAATCCTTTACTTTTCCTTTCAAATGATGTTTACTGGATTTATATCATTTAACGGATTTTTGGACTAAACTCGTATGATATATGTTGAAATGGAAATGTATGAATTTTCTATATTATTGATATAGATTATGGGAACGGAGTTCCAATTTGTTATATTGAGTATGTGAAAAACAAAAGCCGATGATACACCGAGCTATATCTGTAAACAAAAAAGGGTAAACTGAGTGGATAGGCACCGATTTGAACCCGATGTGATTATCTGAATTTGTGAAAATACTGGAATTGCACTAGTTACTATATTTTGCTACAAATTGTATATATGATACTGGAACCACAACTTGTGACCAAAAGAAATTGAAAGAAACTTCAGTAAAAGGGGTTGAAAGGTACTCCCGTTCGGAGGTTGAAATAAACTCCTAGGGCTAGGTACCGATGTTGGCAGTACAGTGCAACCATACATGAGAAATCAATATGGGTACGTTAGATGGTCGACCTACGAGGAGTTAGTAAGCTGCTGGTAAAAATAAACTAGGGGACGGTCGAACTATAAAAGATGCTCGGCTTTGTCTACATGAACAGGACACTGTCAGAGGCAATCAGTGCACAACCCATGCCACGGGGTAAACAGACAAATTGTCATATAAAGCTAGAGGTGTTCTAATAATCATACACATGATTTAAATACTTGATGTACAGATAAATGTTATATGTTATAGTATTATAAACAGATGTTTCAAACATATGAGTTTGTATGAAAATATGCATATATGCAGTCACACACTGTTGTAACACTTTCTTCCTTACTGAGAGGTGTCTCACCCTATTATACAACCTTTATTTTTAGGTCCATCAGTACGTCGGTCCTAGTAGCTAAGGGGACTTGGGAGATTGTATTTTGGTTTAGCTTACGTAAGCATTCGAACCATGTATAAAACTTAGATGAAGGTCCTTTCTGGAGGATTGTAATGACATAATTTATTCTATGTCTGGATTTATGTACTTGTGGATGTATTAATAAGCTCTGGTATAAGTCTAGTAGAAATTCCAATGAATGTTTGTATATTTCCGCAACATTTACATTGTAATTATGTATGGTTTACACTCATAGGTCCCTATTTAGGGCGGGTTGTTTATGTATCTTGAACAAATACATGTATTTTGTATTTGTGTTAACGGTGCTGGTCCGTATAAAGGGCCGGGTCGTTACAAACTATGTGACATGAGATTAACATTTTTATAATAAATTGGTTGTGATTGTTGTGGGGTGTGTATCTAATATGTTATGGTATTGTGCTATTATTCATATAAATTGCAATATAACGTTGGCAGGAGTGAGGAGTTTGTTATATTGTACCTTTTATAAATCGCAATATAATGTTGGCAAGATTTGATGAGGTCATTATATTGTCATTTATATAGATGGAGTAAGACGTTGGCAAGCATGAGGAGGTCGTCTTACTGTTTTACTATGGATAGGGTCTTATATGTTGTATCTATGTGGCGTGATGGAGTGGTGAAACTCAGTATAGAAACTCTGTGTGAAGTCTATACTGATGCTGAAGGCCTGTGTGGCGTGATGAAGTGGTGAAGTTCAGTATAGAAACTATGTGTGAAGTCTATGCTGACGCTGAAGGCTTGTGTAAGAAAGTATTGGGAAGTGAAGTAAATGTGCATTTTCATTTATGCGTGTGAGTGCATGAATGTGGGTTGAATGCATGGTAACTGTGGGTGTGTTGTGGTATATATGCATGCGGATTTTGTGGTATGATTAATATTGAATGTGTGTGAGGTATAGTTGGTAAATGAAAGTTAATTAAAGTATTAAATGTATATTATCTTGTAGTATTTCGTGTGATTGGGGTGAGGTAAACTCTTCGCCCGAAGGCTTACTGAGTAAGACGAGTGCATTGATAGGTATTAGTTGTAGCCACTCCCAAACTAAATGGGCAAGGTTACATAAGGTATTAGAGCAAATGGACATGACATGTATAGGTGTTTAATCTCCCCAATCATCGAGAACTCTCGCTTATAAAAGATGTTGCATGTGTGAATACAGTCTATAAGAATCTTAACAGTTGTTATCGTTTAACAAATGATTATATTTTGTATACACTAAAACTCATTAGTCACACACTGATAATAATTTATTCCATCCTTACTGAGAGGTGTCTCACCATATCCATATCTAACATTTTTCAGATACCATGTGAAAATGACAATAATCAGAGTGTAGTTTACCTCTATTCATAAGGTATAGCAACTTTGATTTTAAACTCTATCTTCGAAATAAAATTTCAAGTATAGGCAATTAGTTAATTGTGCTTTGATTATAAAACTATATTACGAAATAAGGATAATTGAGATAAAAAATAACTCTTTTGAGGGGAAAAATGTATAAATAACTTTATTGAAGAACAGAAACACAAGAGGGCATTAGGAGAAATCCTGTGAAATATACTAATAATCAACTTTGTGTTAAGAAAATAATTAGCAGCTTCAAGAAATTAAAGTAGCCAAACAAGCTAAATAGAGAGAATTGGCCTCGGCTCCGATCGATCCATCGTGCAATGGGTGAGCATATTTGTATGTGAAGATTTTATTGCTTAATAAGTAAAACGATCTTACTTAAAATGATCATGTTATTATGTGACAAATATTAAAAAATTAAATCCATGCACAACAAATTGAGGAGTTGAAATGGAAAGAACTTGTTTATAATGGTTTAGCTTTAACTAATGTGTGTATATATAAAGATGGTGGATAAAAATCACTAAAATGTCGTGTCACCCAATTCGATTTGGTAGAGCGACATGTCGTCCAACCAGTTTAGCTTGATAGGGCACCATGTCATTTAGTTGAAGGGCAACACATGTCATTGAAGGTGGCTCGACCAAAGTTTGTACTAGGAAAGCAGCTACTTGACAATTATTGTGAAAATTTTAAATATATACTTTTTGTTTTTTTGATAACCCGTGAATTCTAGTCACCATCGCGCTACTTTAAACACTATGGTGCAGTACCAAACCCGGGGGATGGAAGTCGCCCGCTCATTATTGCACTCCTGATAATTTACCAGGATAAACACTCAATGGAGAATCGAACCCGTGACCTTGGGTCATCAAAGTCACAAGTTATCCTTATCACTTGAACCAACCTAACTGGACTTCATTACAATAATTAAGTTACTATTGTCTTCGGCGAAGGGAGTTCGGAGAAATGAGATTAACACTTAAATTTTTTTTTTTTTTTTTAAAAGTATGTTCACTAATTAAGGCCTTAAAGAAAATGCAACCATTTTAATTCTCCCAACACTACTCATAATTTCTAAACGTATACTTTTACCAACTTAGGCATGATGGAGCCATTGCCCAAATCCCATTTACAGTTCTTGCTCACAAGTAGCATTTATGGAAGCCATGCACATCCTATCTACACATGCAATATAGGGTTAGGTGAAGCTAGTACTCACAACATTCGTACTCTGCATGCCCTCTTTTTCTCACCTACAATACGAAATTATCACATACACACAATTGTGGGTAGTTGAACGGCATTTAAGGTAGGCTATGTTTTCATCACAAGATTAAAGCTTGCTTTCAACCATCTTAATTACAATCCTTTTTTTTTTTTTTTGTTAATTTGCTCAATTGAATATATATGAATGAGTTGTAAGTTTTTTGATACACAAAAGTTAATTTTTAATTTAACAAGATATCTATGAAATGGATCTTGTTTTTTTTTTTCTTTTCCGATTTTCATGTGGTCAGACAATTGAATTCAAAGGACTTATCCGGAGTAGAATTTGATTTGTAAAAAAAATTATTTTCATTCATCGTGCATGTACATGAGTGAGCGGTAGCAGCAATAAGGGCCATCGGTCCATCCTCGACCTTTGACATTAATTACTCGCCAAGAAAATCAACATATGCCAGAGATAAAAATCATACTTGTTTCATTTTTATTTTTGAAAGTCATTTCTTACTCCTATTTTTTAAGTTAAGAAGGATAAACAACTTGTGATGCTCCTTTATTATTATTATTATTATTATAAACTTTGCTAAGAATATAGGATTACTATTTCAAATTTTATATCTACAAAAATAGTATTTTAGTTTATGCATTTATTTATGCAATTTTTAGGGCCCTTTTAGTTATTGGAAATAATGTTTATTTTCTATTCTTAATTTTCTAAATAATTACAAAAAATTTAGTTAATTTTTTAATTTTACAACATCCATATTATAAAAATCAAAAATCAAAAAAATTACATTATTTGTTTGTGAAGATAGTTTTTTTTTTTAAATTTAAATAATTATAAAATGATACCTTGTTTTTCAATTTTCTAATTTACATAGAGCATGTTTCGATCAAGGATTTTAGAAAAAGAAAATAAAGATGAAACTCATTTTCTCTTACATTTTCTTCTCTATTAGATATTATAAAAAATGAAAGGTTATTTTAATATCACTAAAAATTATAAAAAAACTAAATATTACTTATGTGTAAAATCAAATTTTTGTTTATAAATTTGATATATTTTTCATTTTCTTTTTTATTTCCTTAATTACCAAACATGAAAATGAGGATTTCCAAGCGGAACCATAATAAAGTTAGAAAATATCACTGTGTTATATTTTCAATTTTTTATTTCCTAGTCTAAGGTTGGGAGCCTAGAATTTAGACTCCTTTGATTTAAACAAAATATAGCATAAAATTCATACAAATCCATATTTAAGTTCTAGTATTCATGCTCCCAAATTTAAAATTTAGAAAACAAGTTTTTTTTTTTTTGTAATTATTGTGAAATCTAGTAAAAAATTAAAAACTATTTAATAAAACTAAATAGACCCTTCATTTTGTACCATTCTTAAGCGAATTTTGAAAAATATTTAAAAAGACAAGTCAAAATTTTCATAATTTTTTTGAGAAAAATGTGAAAAATAAAAATTATTTTTTATTTTATTTCCATATCAAGATACCATAATCAAATTTTAAAAATAAAAATACTAAATGTTGATGACATTTAAAATAACTTTTTTTAATTTATTACAATTTTTTTTTCCTTTCTCACTTTTTACAATAATCAGAGTCATCAGACACGAAAAAAATAAAAATAAAAATAAAAATTCTCTATATCTTCTTTTACTGACCGAGATGGGAACACAGACGGTGGTGGTAGGCGTAGGCAATAGCCAGTAGGAATTGACTATCGTTGATGTGGAGGGTGCCCCAAGTAGGATAAGGTCCACGTGTAATAATGCCTGACGTTGATGCTGTGTGCCTTCCTATGGCAACGTATCTGACACCACTTCTATTACTTCCTTTGGGCCCCACACCCGCCTCCCTCTTCCAGCTAACCATTGGGTTTCCATCAACACTTCATTGGGCCCCGTGCACCCGTTTGATACATCCCCCCACTCCCAATTTTCACTATTTTCACCCCCCTATAATTTGCCTACTTTTTCCTCCTCGCCTAATTTAAAGCAATTGGATGACTTTTCAAATATTATTATTTTTACTGCAAAAATAAAAAGTCTCTAACTCAAATTTTAATTCTACATTTCAATTTATTTTTATTCATTTGAAAATTGTGGTGGTTTGGTTATGAAATTGTGGACACACTTTTTTTTCAATTATAAATTTTACCTCACTCTACTAATATTTATAATTGTGAACTTAGAAGTAAATTCTCAATTTATATGTTTTAAATTTTAATTCTTTCTAAGATTAAATTTCAGGTAAATGACACTTCCCTTTCCTAATGTTTGATAAAAAGAAACGAACTTTTTTTTCGAAATTTAAAATTTTCATTGACCTCCACTGAGGTTTAAAAAATGACACCAATTTCCCTAGAGGCTTGCTAAAAAAACACAATTCTCTATTCAAAAGACTTATCTTTTTGCAAAATATAAGAACAGATTTTTGTCTTTTTGATAAATCTTATAAAATGTCTTTAAAATTGTTGAAACCTTAAGAGATCTCTAGAATTTTTAAAATCTTAAAGAAAGTTAGTGTCTTCTTATAAAACTTCGGGGAAGGTCAATATTTTTTGCCTTTAAACTTATAACTAAGATAATGCTTATTATGGGAGTTTTGGTTGCTATACTAAGTGGAAACCATATTATTATATTAGCTACTCATACATTTCACGCAAATGTAAGGTTGGTGATGACCCTCGCTTGGCTTTGACTTAAGGACGAAGGTCTAATTTTCTAGCAAAAAATTGGTTTGAGAAGTTTAAGGATAAGATTTGATACTAATCCTTTTTAAGGTTCTATGAAAACTACACCTGAAATAAATAAATAAATAAATAAAGAGCAAAAGACACTCATTTTTCCTAAGATTTGACAAAAAAGGAAAAATAGAAACTTATTATAAGATTTCAAAATACCATAGATCTTCCTTGAAATTTTAAAAATATCATATACCTTTCTTGAGTTTTGATAAAAACATGCAGATCTCTCTAAAAAAATTATCTTTTTGCAAAATATAAGATGATGGTTGTGTCTTTTTGACAAATTTTAGAAAAAAATTTTATATTTCTTGAAACCTTAAGAGAGATTCCTGAAATTTTTAAAATCTTAAAAGAGATTATTATTATTATTATTATTTTGTTAAACCCCAAGAAAGATGAATGTATTTTACCTAAAGTCAAATTAGTACAATCAAAATTTGACAATTTAGAATATTAATTTTTTTTTTTTTTTTAGGCTTGAATCTATGATTCAAAGAAGTTAGGTATTTGTACCATAAACATAGAAGGAACAGTGCTCATGAATTGTTGACCTTAAATGTTTTACTTCCAATCAAATGACTTCTATTAAGCAAACATAAATGATTAATTATAGTATAATTACACTTTTTTAAAACTCATAATCTCTTCAATTAACTAGTTTTAAATGGGATTTTCTTGAAAATTCAACATTAAAGGAAGGAATTTTAGTACACAAGTGATGTTGACTTTTGACTTTTGATTCAAATTAGTTAATGTACATTAGGGGCAGGGGTCAATTATTATATAGATGGCGTACAAGAAAACAATTGAAAACGACGTCGGGCCAAATGCATCAACTAGGTTGCTAGTTGAATAGGTCCTCGGAGGTTGGTTTACTAATTATTGACTTATTGTTCTTGGTGCACTCTTGAGTCTTGAGGGGTCCACAACCATTTCCCAAAAAGGGAATGGCAGAAAAAGCAAAGTCATGAACGCAATTGATCACTTATTGAAGAATAGACCACTGCTGCTTATTCCTGCAGCATTCCCATTGAGAAGTACTAGGGTAGTTTAGGAGTGAGCTATCAACTTAGATGTTGTAATTTTGATTTTTCATAGAATCAAATATGCATTTAAAGTAGAGAGGGAAGAGAATTTAATCACTCATCAATATTTCTTGACCATACACAGATTTAGATTTATTAATAATTAAGAAATTACATTTTAAAATAATATTAGATTTAAAAAATATCTAATTAAAATCAAAGTCGATTTAATATTAACTATCTTCACAAAAAAATAAGCTTAATATTTAGTAAAAAAAATCGACTCTCTCTCTCTCTCTCATAGAAAAATACACAAATACAACCTCCACGGCATGACGCAATGGAAAGGCATCTACAAGTAAGAAGAAACATCAGGAGCTCAATTTCAGGTAGATACACTCACGGAACCAACGGTACCTATGGATGGTGAGAGTTTATTATATGAGATAGTAGGGACCTTGGATGGTGAGAGTTCGCTTTGTAATCCAGCGGAGACCGTGGATGGTAAGAGTTCTCTATGAGCCAGCGAGGATTGTGGATGGTAATGGAAATGTGTCCCGGGAGTCGGGTTGGCCGAACAACCAACTGATGCACAGAAGTCGTGTCAACATTTGGACTTTACCCTGATCAGCGAAACTTGGAGACGAAAGACGCTGATCTATAGGTTTGGTGTCGCACCAACAGGTCCAAAGGACTTGTTGGTGGTTGGAGTTCCTATGTAATCAAAAAAAAAAAAACACAAATACAAAACTTAAGAGTGTGAAATTTATAAAATTTGACAAATTTAATAAATAAAATAATTAAATACTACATGTGTTTCATCATATATATATATATATATATATATATATAGACACTCACACACCTAGCATTGCATGTGTTGCACCTTGGCTTAGTGGCTTTCCTTTTCAAGCACTTCACTATTATTTATTTTGGCCTTTTGGGCCTTGCATAAGGAGACTAAAAATGTCTTAAACTAGGGCCCCCTTTTAGGTTGATGGGTGGAGAGGAACGTTCAGTCACTAGTTGTGACTGAAACTCAGTGAGAATAAATGCACAATAACAATATATTTCAATCTCAAAATGGATACAGAGAACTTCAAATTAAAACTCTCTCTCATGCTCACTGGCTTTACACTCTCAACACGCCACATGATACATTACATACACTCACCTATTTATAGCAGATACAAAACCAAAAATTCAAAAAATGCAGCTGGTAGGTGAGGTTGGTGATCAACGGATGCGGTTATTAGGTGGAGTAGGTTGTCTGCCGACTCTAGAAAATTCAACCGTGGTGGGCTGCCGACCATCTCCAAATTCAGTCAAGTTTAGTTTTTCAACATTCCCCCTTAAACTTGACTTTCCTAACTTTATCATTCTGAACATTGTCTTCAGTTTTACAAAAATATCATGCTTGAGTGGCTTTGTAAAAATGTCAGCTATCTGATCATATGTTCAGCAAGATTTCAACTCTACTTCTTTATTCTTGACATACTTCCTGATAAAATGATACCTTGTATCAATATGTTTGTTTCTTTCATGGTAAACAGGATTTTTCGCAAGTCCAATCGCTGGTTGATTGTCTGATATCGCCAACCAGGCGAGGAAGACGCGTGCGGAGCGCGTGGACGCATGTCGCCAACGACCGGAGTCTTCATCGACATGTGCGGCGCGTGGGAAAGGCACTGAAACCGTCTGAGGCACATATAAGCGCATGCGAAGCCTCCCGAAGTTCGTTTGCGAGGAAGTTTCCACCGTTGGAATCATCTCGACTTGAGCAACTTCAAAACTAGGAAGAAAATTGAATTTCACCTCTGTTCGCCTCTGTTTGGCGAATGCCGGCGTACCTAGACGCTCTGATACCACTGATGGGTGGAAAGGAACGCTCAGTCACTAGTTGTGACTGAAATTCAGTAAGAATAAATGCACAATAACAATATATTTCAATCTCAAAATGGATACAAAGAACTTCAAATTAAAACTCTCTCTCACGCTCAATTGCTTTAAACTCTCAACACACCACATAATACATTACATACACACACCTATATAGCGGATACAAAACCAAAAAATCAACAAATGCAGCTTGTAGGTGAGGTTGGTGATCAACGGATGTGACTATTAGGTGGATTAGGTTGTCTGCCGATTCCAGAAAATTCAACTACGGTGAGCTGCTGACCATCTCTAGATTCAGTCAAGTTTAGTTTTTCAACATAGGTATCTGATGGTTGAGATTTAATCAGAACGTACATTGAAGATAAGATATTGTGTGTTTGATACTTTTCTCAAAGTGCATAACCCTTTCTCGAGTTTATATAATTTTTTTTTTAAAGAAATACAAGTCAAATTTATATTAAATTTTATTTATGTTTATAAAAATTTAAGTATAAAAGATATATATAACCCTTCCTTGAGGTTTAATGAAAGGATTTCATTCACTTTTGATATTCCAAAAATCTACAAATTCATGCTTAAAAAAATATCTCTAATTTTCATAGAATTTCAAACTTCTAAGTGGGTACAATACCAATTTCAAATATAGTATAATCCAAATACATTATTCATTGAATGCATAACACATCTAATTCAACCCAAATTGAATGTAAATAATAATAATAATAATAATAATAACTAGAGACCCTAAATATATAAGCAAGTCATTAACCACTCAATGACATTGTTTCTTTACTATAAATCGAATATATACTTAGTTTGAATGATGCTTTCATACGAACGTTTTTAAGGTAATAGATCTTATTATATTATGTAAAATTTTAACCCCACATATTCTTTCATGTTAATTTTTTTCATTTTTCAACTCTTCGAAAAAATTAAACAGTTACTTGGCTAAATTTACCCAATCAACTAATTAACCTTAAATGAACCAAATTATATAATTAATAGTTTATTTAGAAATAAATTTTCACTGAACTAACAAAGTTAGGTTGGTTAAAAATTTTAGAACTAACTGGCCAATACTCTTTAATATCTTTTTATCCTAAACTTAAATTAGAAAATGAAAATGGGTATCAAACAAAATCATTTTTCCTTTTCAAAAATCCAAGCCAGGAGTCAGGATGGGTGCTGTGGGCCATCCGGTTCCAGGGCCCACCAAGCTGGGCCTGTTAAAATGGACCACATCTCAGTGTTCGAGGAACTGGCCCACAATTATGAGGGAACACTTCATTCGATGTCATGCGTCAGCCAATACGGATGAGGTTGGGTTTTAATTAATTTATCATCAATCCCCATCAAATATTCTTTTCTTCTTTTCTTTTTTTAAATGCTCCTTTGGGTGGGGTTGGTTGGTATGAGGATTTAGTTGCATTTAAGTTTACACACACACATGGAATTATTTGTTTATTTATTATTATATAATTATTACTTTAAATTAATCAACAATGAGAAAAAAATGTAAAGATTGACGATTTTTTTTTTTGTGAAGTGTTATTAATGCTTTAAAAACTATTACTAAAATTAAGTATTTTTTTTAACATAATATGATGATGAAATCAAGTTGAAGACGAAATTTAATGAACTAAAATAAAATAGACAAAGCGAGCGTTGGGTTATAGTTTAGCTCGATTTCATTACTTCTAAGATTTAAACTTATAATTTCTGATATTAAACTCAAACTTTTAATTATTATATGTCTCATAATAGACTAAGGACAGCGTTTGAGAATACGAACTTGATATTTAGAATTCAAATTTATATTTTAAAAGAATATCAATATAATTTTATATATAGCAACTCACATAAATTTTGGAAGCAATGAGATTGAGCTAGGCTATAGCCCAAGAAGATTTACAAGATATTATTTGATTAGATAAAAAAAATTATGATAATAAAATATTTTATTTTCATCCTACTCCAACTCCAGGTACATGCACCTTTCGATTTCTAATCAAGAAAAAACAATATCTAATCATCATTTTAATTTCAATTAGAATCGATTAAAATTTAAATTGATCTTTATTATAAGAATGACACTTCTAAGTATATAGCACTCTTATATATAATTTAGCCGCAAAGATTGGAATTTTTCTTTTCCTTTTCCCTTGTTTTCTATGTTAAGGGATTTGGAATCTTTCATTTACATTGGAAAGAGGAAAAAGGTTTATTGACTTACTCTCAATTCCAATTTGCCATAAACTCCTTTGTTCATATACCCAAACAGGGCCACAATTGGACCATTGGAAAAAACAGTGCAGAAGCCCTTGTCACATCATATCCCAAACCTTTGTCCAACCAAATGGTTTCATGGCACCTTTTATGAATTTGACAGTGTTATTTTACTTTATTTGCTTATTTATTTTTTTTGTTGGCAATATAAAATTAATAAAGTAATTAAAGTAAGTGTCTAGCAAAATGCTTGGCCAGTCTCTTTGAATCATAACTTCATATATATTAAAAAATTTGTAAAAAAATGAATTTTAATTTGCGTTTTAATTAAAAGTACAAAATATATATTTCTAAAAGCAATTTTAAACAATATTTTAAAATTATATTTCATTATCCATGATAAAACATTAGTTAAGTCACATTTAACTGTTAACGCTAGTTTCCTAATTTTGAAAAAATTATATTTTATTTTGTTTTAGATAATTTTAGATAGTTAAGCAATTTGTTTAAGTAATATACATATGATTTAAAGCATTGCAGTGTGTAATAGAAAAGTGCATTTTTGAGCGAAGCATTATAGTTTGCATTAGTTAGAGAAGCATTATAGTTTCAAATGGTAGATTTTAATGGTGAGAATATAGATATGCCATAAATTTTAGGGCATAGGACATTCACCTTCCTTTAGGTTTGTCAAAAAGACAAGAATCTCCTAAGATTTTAAAAATTCCAATGAATTCTCCTGAGATTTTAATAATTCCAATGACCACTCCTGAGGTTTGACGAAAAAACACAAACATATTATATTTTACAAAAAAAATAAGTCTTTTTAGGGGAGATTTGTATCTCTTTGCCAAACCTCAAGGGAGGTCTGTGGCATTTTTAAAACCTTAGAAGAGGTTAGTATCTTTGTGCTAAACCTCAAAAAAGGTCAAAGTCTTTTGCCCTAAATTTTATTATTATGAGAATATGGAAAATAATATAAAATTGGAAGCAAGTTATCGTTACTGTAAAATTTAGCTCAAAGCTGCCAATAGACAAAAGGAAGAGATATAAAGAATAAATATTTTTTTTTGTATGGAAAATATTCAAAACTAATGAAAAAACTATGAGACAGAATTTTTCTTAATCGTAAACTATATGTTATTAGTTATATGCGCAATCTTTGTAAAATGAATAAAACATATAGGTTCTAGCATATGTCATTGAAACAATAGTATTGCTGTCTAAAATCGAATAGCTTTTATTGAACAGTCATTCGATCGTAGCCACTTGAAAGGAATCAAACAAGAATAACTTGGAGGACACAGGATATCTTTCGAGGGATCACCCCGATGCCTATGTTAGGGAATGGTAGACTCGAGTTGCAACAGTAAGTGAAGAATGAGTGCAGATGTAATCCTTACCTCCTCTTGAGATTTCCTTTTTATAGTGGCAGAGGGAAACTCTCTTTTAGCTTGACATTTTTGAGTGTCATTATGTTTAGGAGGGATTATAAGTAACTTAGGGGAAGTTATGCAAGACATCAATAGTAGCTCTCTTGTAATCGTACCATAATACTTAGGTGGGTTATAGGTAACTTAAGGGTGGTTGCATGAGACATCAAATGCTGATCTTATAACTGTTTGACCCTATGAGCATTCCTATCAATTTTGGCTATATCAAATAGAATAGAAGAAAGTTCAAAGGTATTAATGCCAAAGCGATTAATCCTATTATAAATTAATTTGAGGTCTTCTTCAATTTGAGGTCTTCCTTAAACTAAGATGAGAATTAAAAAATAAAAAATAAACATAGCTTTCGAGTATTACGTATTATTGTCGAAGGAACCTAAACATGTATTACATCCCATAATCGATAAGCGACTCAAGTGCAATAATGAATATTCAGTAAAATATAATGAAACATATCACTCAAAAAATGACCCTTTAAAAAAAATTTATTTTCTAAGATTTTTTTTATAAGTGAAAACTACCTAAAATGTTCATATTTCATCATTAACTATGTAAACCCATTAAATAACATCCAATGCTATGGATAGATAAAAGGAGAAAATATTAAGATTCAAAACATTAAAAAAAAAACATTCACATATTTCTAATTAGATTTTTTTTAAAGACAATATTCAAACGAATTCACTACTAATCAATAGAAATTAGGTAATAGGAACTAAGAAAATTCAAAAAAAAAGAAAAAAGATTTTGTATCTTGCATGAAAGACAAAACTACTTACTGTCCTATAATTAATGAGTAGATGATTGTTCGTACATGTTCGTACATCCTTAATTCGACTTCACTATTTTTTTTTTTATAAAAAATTTATACCTATTATTTGACTTAATTTAACTAGTAGTATCTTAATTGTAATTTGTAGGTTACTGAAGAGTGATATTTTTTTTATAATATTTTAGTGAGCATTTATCATTTCTTTCAAGCTACATAAAGATAGGTTCCAAATTATTAATTTGGTATTGGAGATGTGGTCTTCGGGGACCGTACTACCTTTCTGATGTGGAAGAGACATAAAGATGGACGATATCACTTTATATAGAGGTCTGAGACCCCGAGGCTTACATGATACGCAAACAACGAGACTGACATAAAGCAAACTCGAAAGAGACATAAAGATGGACGATGACATAAAGCAAAGTCGATGAAGACTTCTTGGCATCGTCTGACAGCTTTTGACAAAGAGGACTCAACAACTGACAACTGACATAAATAAAGGTGACAGCACATGGGCGGCTGCATTTGTGCGGGAGTGACCCACCACCTTTAATTATGCAAGACTTATTGACGCATCAAGCCAACAAACTTAGACTTACAACACACACAGACATAGGTTGGCCCACTAATGTGGACTTTAACAACAATAATACATAAAGTAGACACGGATGTGGCTTGTCATTTTGGACTTCTGCATGATGGTGAGAGATTCAGGTTGACGTAGTCTTCATCCGTTATCTGTCCATGAATCGGATGGTAGAACGTCATTTTCTTGTATGGGTTGTCTTCATCATCTGTGTCCATTGGATCATCTGGAGGGTCTGGTGGCTTTGGAGCAGGAATCTCGTCAGGGATGAGGACGACGAGTTCAGAGCAGGACCTCAGGTCATTCAATTCACATAAGTGGTTCAGCAGTGAAAACTTGTATCTTGGCCAGGTAGAAAGGTTGTACAGGGTATCCCATTCATAAGCTTGATTCTGGGACCATAATAGCTTTCTGGTAGGATTGTAGAAATACGGTCGATGGAGTATGAAAATACTGTGTACGGCTTCTGCTTCCGCTGGGTCCATCTTCCATAAGTTGTGGTTTCCCATGAGAGCTGTCAGCTTCCTTCTCCATGTGGATAGTGGATCGAACAATTGGAGAAAGGTCCTAAACAGTGATTTCTGGTTGGCTGGATCATGAAGATGGGTATACGTCTCTTGTAACGGGAGGAATACAGCATGTACTTGCAAAACAGAAATATACCAGAGATACCATAATACATGTGTATGGAAGGATGATGGTTTGATGACGTAGGGATTAAGGAATGGGTAGGCTGGAAAGGTTTGGTGATGACCAATGTTCTTGGCATAGTGATAATGGAAGATTTTTGCACAAGACTTGATTTCATCTGGATCAGTGAGGTCAAGTTCCATATCTGGAGGAAAATGGATATGGGTAGAGGCACTTAGGTAGAGGATATCAGGAGGAGAGGATGAGGACGTAGCCATGAGTATCAGTGGTATGGCTTGGTAACTGGTTATGAGGAAGGCTGTTTTCCTGGGGCGAGATAACATGTCTGCGAGAACATTATGGTCGCCTTTTATATGCTTCACGGAGAAGTCATATCGGGAAAACCAGTCTTTTAATCTGAGAATCTGTGGATCAGGGAGAATCTTGTTGTGGAATTCAAGCATCTTCGGAAAGGATGAGTTGTCCATTTCAACAGTGAAGTGCTTCGATCTGACGTAGAAGTCAAACTTTTGAATCCCATTTTTCACCGCAATTATTTCCTTGAATACGGTGTGATAATGCTTCTGCGAATCTTTGAATTCTCCGCTTGCGTGTCCGCAATAGGTTCTTCTGTTATCCTTATCTTCAAGTAATAGTGCACCCCAATAATGATCACTTGCGTCTGACTGGAGGATGAGATTGCCGGTAGATGGAATAGTCAGAGGCGGTGGTTCCTTGGCAGCTTTTTTCAAATGTTTGACAGCATTTGTCTGTTCAGGGCCCCAAGGGGGAGGTTTCTTTTTCAACAGCTGTGACAGAGAACTGGTGTGATGGCTTGCGTGCGGGATGAAGTCTCTGATATAATTAATTATGCCAAGAAATTGTTGAATTTCTTTGACAGAAAGATAAGCATCTGGAAACTTTAATAATTGCTCTGCGAGATGTGGACCTAGACAGATGGTTCCGTGGGAAATTTTCATCTCCAGAAAATCAATTTCTTTTTGTCCAATTACGCTTTTCTTTTCTGATAACATAATCCCGTACTGTGATGCCAGCTAGTGGAAATGTTCAAGAAGCTGATGGTGATCTGCATGACTTTTTGAAAACAATAATATATCATCGATGTAGATCAAGGTACTATGCAGAATAGGATTGAAGATCCTAGTCATCGCTTTTTGAAACAGTGACGGCGCGATCTTTAAACCGAAAGGTAAAACTGTCCATTGGAACTGTTCATTCGGAATACAGAACGCTGTCTTGTATCTGTCATCTGGATGAATACCGAGTTGCCAAAATGCACCTTTAAGATCGAACTTTGAAAATATCTGTGCATCAGCGAGATGGATGAACTGTGTTCTAGCTTTTGGAATAGGGAACTTGTCATCCCTAATGAACACATTCAACGGCTTGTAATCAATAACCAATCTCTTTTTTCCTCTGATCTTTTCTGATCTTTTTTCAACATAGAATGCTTGACATGCCCAAGAGGAATTAGTTGGTTCAATGAGACCTTGTCGTAGTAAAGAATAACATTCTTCTCTGGCAAGCTTAAGGTCTGAAGGAGACATTCCCGGATGTGTAGCTTTAGTTGGACTAACATCTTCATTGAGCTTGAAGGGAATGTCGATAAAGAAATCTGGGTTTTTCCAAAGCGGATGATCATGGATAAACTGATCATGACTTTCTGCACATAACCTCAGAAGTTTGTTTTGAATGGGCTGGAAATCTGGAGTCGAATACGAAAGAGAATAAATCTTGTTTGTCTGGGTAAAAGGCTTGAATTCTCTTTTGCACTTAATTCCAATGGGAAGAATCCTTAAGGATTTTGAAAGACAATAAACATCCCATCCTAAAAGAACATCCTTTTGAGGAAGTGGACTACCGATCACCTGAGTCCAAATGATGCAATTAGGAAGGAGTTTAATCCCAATTTTCCTTTTGGAAATCAAAGTGGTTGTAAAGATTTGATCATTAGCAGCTCTGAAAAACTGAGTGTGGGAGGACCAACAATCTGGTGGTAAGACTTTAGGATTGATCATGGTCTTATGAGATCCTGTGTCTATGAATGCAACAGCAGGAATAGGTTTACCATGTTTTTCAGGAAGGAGTTGGATCTGGACATGTGGACTGATTTGAGAATTTTGAGAGAAAAGAATAGGCTGAGCTGGTTGAATCTGAAGAGATTCGTCCGACTGTTCATCAATGTCTGAATCAGAATCTTCTGAATCAGTGAGGACGAGAATAGTATCTTCAGTCATCTCTTCTTGTTCTGAGAGAACAGATTCTGCATCTGCATCTAGTTCTTCATTCTGTAACTGTTGAGCAAGCTTTGCAGATTTTGTCCTGTTCATCGGGCATTGTTTTGCATAGTGTCCTTTCTTCTTGCAAATGAAACATCTTGGAGATTTGTCATGTCCTCGTCTGTTCTTCTTCTTGAAGAATCTGAATCTTTTCTTCTTTCTGTGATCTTTCTGGGACAATTTGTTAGAACCGTAGTCTTTGAAATGCTTTTTCTTTTTGGGACTACAGGTGCAATTCTTTTCTTTGCATTTGATCTGTAGGTAGGGCTTTTTGCATTGCTTCGTGAACTTATGATTCTGCTTGATCATCTTTGAGAATAGTTGATGAGTATCGCATAACTTCTCAAGAGCAGTGAGTGTCAGTTGATGAATTTCTCCTAAGGAGATATCTTTGAGAGGACGAGAGAGTGAAGCGATCTTTCTCTGTAAGTCTGGCTGGATATCTTCTGGTAATGAATTAATGTAAACTTGTCTGAGATTATCATCATGAAATCCACCAAGAAGATAATACCGTTTAGACATTCTTTGATAATGAAAATCAAGATCCTTCTTCTTTAAAGAGCAACATCTCATTTCAAAATATTCTTGACGAACAACATTGGCATGAATGTCTGGGTCACCAACAAATTCTCTGTAGAGTGTTCCCAAGGCAAAGGAGGGAATCTGAGAATTAATAAACGTAACTTGTCTGAATTCACCAAGACTTTGAAACCAATCTCTTAGTGTACCAGTAAATCTGGATGTAAATTCAACAAGAACTGATTGTAATGTGTTCCCGGGCTTTGAGAGTTGGAGATCAATCCATGCACCAAATTCACCAATTCTGTCTCTCCACTTAGTGGGAGGTAATCCGTCGAAAGAGAACCATGAGTTATTGTTTGAATGATGAGGAGCCGATTGAGGAGGAGCCGAAGTGGCTTCAGAGGGTTCTTCCACAATAGGAACTGTGGTATCGGTCTCGTCATGGAATTCTTGAGTTCTGGACGATCCTGGTTCTGTGGGAGATGCCATCATCATGTTGGTGAGATCAGTGATCTCTTGTTCCGTGGAGGAAGATAATGTTTCAGTTTCAGTGGAAACATCACTGTTATCTTCAATAGGAATTTCAGGGATTGGATCAGCAAGGAAGGATGGAGATTGATCAAGTGAAACAAATGGACTTTTGAGTTTCTGATCAACAGGTTCAGGTGGCTGATGAATAGGTTCAGGTGGTAAATGTTTTGCCGGGATTGGAGATCTGCGAGCAACAGGAGCTGCTGGAATAAGAGAATGTTTCTTCAGGATTTCAGCAGTAGATTTGAAGTGTTTGGAGTAATCAGGCTGTTTGGAAGATGGTGTAGGTGGTGATTGAGGAATGAAGGAATATGATGGAGAATATGGAAAGGCTTTAGGTGTGTAGGTTGGTGTGGAAGCTGGACGATATTCTCGTTCAATCTGTGATACTTCTTCTCTGAGTCTTTTGATTTCTTCTTCTTTAGCACTGAATAATGAGCCAAAGTAACCTTCAGAGATGAAATGTCTGAGTTCAGAACTAAGAACATCAATTCTTCTTTTAAGATCATCATATAATGCTTCAATTCTGGAATCAAGGGTATCAAATCGTTGATTCATCTGAGCGCCATGGTTGATGAGTCTGTCAACTTTGTTGTCAATGGCATTCAGCGTCGTGTTCTGTGTTCTAGTATTCTGGGTTTGCCAGTTCAGAACTTGTTCTGCTTGTGATGGAAGTTTCCTTGATCCGTCTGGTTGAACTTCAGAGGGTTGGATGTATGGTCTAGAATGAAGGTTGGAATCGTATGATCTGGGTTCCAAGGGTGGAAACTATTTGTCATATGGAGAAGCCATGAAATAGGGAATTGGCTGAGTTTTTGGTAATTTGGAAACTGGAGTTTGGTAGGGTTCAGTTTGATAGGGTTCTGGTTCTTCAGGAGGAAGGAGACCTTCTTCTCGAAGAATTTCAAGGGCTCTATCATAGATCCACAAAGGTTTTGGTTTTGGATCTGGGCATCGGAG
>NC_080428.1:83882557-84053840 GCF_029873635.1 Malania oleifera | reverse complement strand
ATAGCTTATCACCAACAGGCCGTTTAAGAGCAAATATATTCTCCCTATTGGTTTGTATTCAATACAGATCGGCTTAGATTCAGAAGCTCCTCTTCTCCTTTTATAGTAGGTCTCATGTCCTGACTGACTCATCCCGCTACACTGTTGATGGAGCTTCATTCCTCTGTCGGGTGGTGACCAGTGAATTTAGTTGTCTTGCCAGCTCAGGATTGTGGCTCGATAGCCACTCTCTGTATTGTAGGTTCTTCTACTTCTACTCTTTAGTGTAGTGTCGAATTCCGCAGCCGGGCACCTTCCAACCTGCGTCCCCTTTCCGAGGATTCATTTTCCTGGCACCAACGATGAAACATCTGCCGACTGGTGACAGACTTTCTGTGTGTGGGATGTGTCGCGTCGATATCCCATGGTAGATTGCTATGCGTATCCACAAGGATAAACCATTACGCTTATTCATCCAAGCATGTCACCCTTCTCCCGCTTCTGGCGATTGGCGTAGGCGTATGGAGCCAAACACCCCCTCGATGACTCACACTGGTGGGCTTGTGACGATGTACTCCAAGGCTCATATGGTGTCTTGTATCAAAATCTTTCGATCGGACCACCCCAGCCCCCCCCCCTCAATGAGAGATAGATCTGCCCCACACATAGACACGTGCCCTTCGCCACAAAAAAATTCTGGGCACATTTTATTCCTTTGTAACATGCTTCTGCATTGTTGGAGGATGCCTGCCGCCGTTCCTTCTTCGGCCCCACACCCATTCAACTGGGGCAGAGAGTGCCCCTTATGAGGCCCCATTGTGAACTGTTTCTCGAATTCCCTCGTGTTTTTAAGGACATCCCTCAGGGGCCAAGAGCTTTCCGTCTTTGCTACTCTGCTCCTTGGTCTGACCGGAGTGACTTGATGCGGAAGCCACTTTGTTTCTCCACAAGAGTTTGAACTCTTTGAACTTATCGAATACCTCTGACTTCCTTTTCAAGAAGTAGACCCAGGTCTTCCTGCTTGGTAGTCGTCAATAAAGGTGAGGAAGGTATCGATTCTGTCCATTTGAAAATGGTCTTAGTGGACCACCACATCTGTGTGTATTAGTTGGAGCGGCATAGGTTGATCTCCAGTTCGGTTTGCTTTCCAAGCTTGTTCTATGTTGCTTGCTCAAATACAGCTTTCACATATCACATTTGGATGATGGATATTTGGTAAGCCTTTCACCATCTTCTTGCTTCCCAATTGTTTCAAACTTTCAAAGTTTAGATGCCCATACCTTAGATGCCATAGCCAGTCTTTGTCTTTGATGATAGCGCTCAAACACCTTGGCGTATCATGTTGGATGGCGAGCGGGAGGAACATTCGATTCTTTGCCATTTTGAACTCGAGTAACAAGCTTTCCTCGTAGCATCTATTATCACCATCTGCTTATCACTGAGGCTAATTCGATAGCCTCTCTCCACGAGCTGTCCGAGGACTACGTATATTAGTCTTCATGGCTGGCACATAGTAGACGTTGGAGATGTAAGCATGATCTCCAGACTTCTGTTTGATCAAAACATCTCCTCTCCCTTGGACTGCAATTTTAGAATTATCTCCGAAGAGATCTCCCTCTTGAACTTTCTCATCAAGTTCAAAAAATAGGTTCTTTCTTCCAGTCATATGATTGCTGGCTCCAGAATCAAGGTACCAAACACTCTGGTCCTGAGGAGTTGCATTGTGTGCCATCAGCATCAATGACTCTCCATTTGCATGATCTGTTTCGGCAAGGTTGGCCCTCCTCGCTAACCTTTTTCTTGTTGTCGCCCCCCAACCTTCATTGCTATAGTGTCCATACTTGTGACAATTGTAGCTTGAATGTTTCTTTGTCTACATTCGAGCGATTTATTATATCCTCTCTTCTTCCTTGTCCTCTGCCTTGTGGGACATAGCTCTGTTGATTTCGTCCTCCTCTAGTGGGACCTCTTCTGCCTCTGCCACCTTTCTCTGGAGTTAAAATTTCCAGAATTTCTTCCACGAGATCCTCGGTCTCGTCCTCTTCCTTGTTGTGACGTCCCCCCTTTGTCGTATCTATCTGTAGTGAGGGACAACTTCGTTTGGAGAGCTTGCTCCAGTGCTTTATCATCACTTCTTCTATTGACTTTTTGCTCATTGGGCTTGGAGTGAGCCCACAAGTTCTTCTTACAGACATTGTTTCCAAGTCTTTTGTTTCCTTTCCAGGGTCACAGCTATATAATCATATTTTTGGATCTAAAGATCGCAAAATTTTTTCACAAATTCTCTCGTCCATTGAGAATTTGTCCATTTCTTCTTAATTGATTTGATACTACCATTACTCGTGTATAGTAGTCTGAAATGGATTCAGTAGACTTCATTTTGAGAGATTCGAACTCACCTCGCAATGTCTGAAGACGAATCTTTTTAACTTTATCTGCACCTTTGTGTGTTCGATGGAGAGAGTCCCAGACTTCTTTAGATGCTCTTTGCGGAGGCGATGATTTCGAACGTGGCCTCATCAAGGCCTTGGTAGATTATGGATTTTGCCCTTGCAATCTTTCTTTCGATCGGCTGCCAAGGTCGTTCTTTTGAGCTTCGGGCATAGCTGCTTCGACTTCTTTTGATGGGCTTTCTCTGTACCCATCTTCACGATGTCCATGACATCCTGAGAACCTAGAAGGGCTCCTCATTTGAATCGACCAATTGTCATAATTCTCTCGGGTCAATTTTGGAATGACCGATTGGATAGTACCGTTACCATCGAATTTAATATATAAAAACAGAGAAATGGGGGCTGATTTTGGTAAATCTAATGCCACCAATAAATTCAGAAGATTGAAAAACCTTAGGAACCGGTTTTGGTTTGCCAAGAACCGGTCTAAAAATCACCGAACCGGCTATAGGGAAAATTCTGGTGAATTTTTAAACTAACCGGTTTAAACTTAACGGCCGCTTAACGGCGTTAATTTTTTTCCGTTACGCCACGTGGCGTTCTCTGCGCTTGCCGCGTGTCCGCTTCTGGAGGCGGGTCGGATGCGGGTCAAGCCTCGGGTACGGATCCGGGTTGCTGGTCGCTGGATACCGGTTCTCGGGTCGATGGGCCGGGTTGCGGGTCGCTGTCCGGGTCGGATCTCGCCAATCGGGCGAAGAAGACGCGTGCGGGGAGCGTGAGGCGCGTGTCACCGGCTGCCGGATTCTCGTCGGCGCGTGCAGCGCGTGGTAAGAGCGCTGTCTTCGTGGGAGGGCGCGTGGGGGGCGCGTGTGGGCTCGTCCGGTGTCCGTTTGGAGACGTGGTTTTCACCGTTGGAATCGTCTGAGCTGAATTGGTACAATGGTAGGCCGAATTTGATATTTGGAGGCAACTTCAAAACTGGGAGAAAATCGGATTTCTCCTCTGTTCGGCCTCTGTTTGGCGAATTCCGGCGTACCTAGACGCTCTGATACCACTGATGGGTGGAGAGGAGGCACTCAGCCACTGGTTGTGGCTGAAACTACTCAGGTGAGGATAAATTGCCAACATCAGTAATTTCAATCTGAAAATAATTACAGAGGAATAAAATCTCTCTCACGGCTCACTGGCTAATCTCTCTCACACACCACATTGCTTACATTTACTCACACACAACTCAGCTATTTATAGTAATTATAGAAATCAAATAATCAACAATGGTGGGTGCAAATCTTCAATAGAGGTGGGCTGGTAGGTGGAGTAGGTTGCCTGCAAATCTCCAATGTCCACAACGGTGGGCTGCCGGTCTTCAATGGAGGTGGGCTGCCGGTCTTCAAGTTTAATCTTCAACAGTTGCCAAAGGAATTTCATAGTGAATGTTTGGTGAAATTTGAGTGCATCTTCAATTAGGAAATTTCAGGGGATGACCGAACTAGATTATAGTAGGGGCTAGGGTAGAATTGCACTATGATCAATCAAAAAATGAAAATAGGTAACAGAAGGAGGTGCATTACCGTATTTAGAAAGGGTAAAATTCAAAAATAATTTTGACTTTTTTGAATATGACTCTATAGCTCGAGTTTTTGACAACTATCAATAAACTATGAGATTATAATTTGTTGATAAAAACAACCTTTCATAGTTAATGACAAATTACTTTTTTCATCTTATAAATCACATTCATTAGGAAATGTTTTGGTAGTTAGCAAAAACTCAGGAGGCGTAGTGTCACATTTAGAAAACGTATAGGATGTATTTGAATTTTACTAGTAAAGAAAATACTCTCTCTCTCTCTCTCTCTCTCTCTCTCTCTCTCTCTCTCTCTCTCTCTATGTGTCAAACACACAAGCATTCAAACTTTGAACAATGGGCAATTACATAAACAATGCAAATAAGTACAAATGTTCTTACAGTTGGCAACTTAATTTAGATTTGGTGATATGAAGGACGAGAGGTGGCATTTGTCGACATGCTCACTTCTCGACAAATAATGGGACCCCCTTCATTAATTCGATACACTCCTAACTTTTTAAGGTTTCATTCTCCTTAGAAACATCGAATATTCGCTCTAGTATGACCTCATTAATCTCCATCGCTCCTATTTCCACACCTTTAAAACTATGCAAAAACATATGTGGGATTTAAGTGCTAATAAACAATTTCAACAAAATTGTATTGTAAGTATGCAAATTTTCTAATTTTAATGGAAACGTTAGGTTGTCTAATATACTAATTTCAGTTTTATTTGTAAAATACATAAATGGAACTAATATAATAAGACTATTGTTGGATTGTAAATTAAAAGTGACACTCCATTGCTTGCAATGTTTTCTTCTCGGGTACTCAACATTAAACACAAACTCTCAGGAATCGTGAACTTGAGTTATTTTTGTTGGTATTGTTTTTTGGATACCTTTAAATGTTTTTTTTTTTTTTTTTTTTCTATTGTAATCTCTTATTACTTGTCTTGTAACCACGGTATTCCTCCACCAAAAGTGTGAGTTTATCAATAAATAAATGAAGGTGTCGCCCTTCTTTGAAAATATATATATATATATATATATATATATATATATATAGAAGGAATTTGCATTTAAAATAACACCTTTTTTTTTGGTTTAAAAAGTAGTCAATGAATTTACACTTGAGTCCTTCATCTGAAAGAAAATAAATAAATAAAAAAGAAAATAAGCAAGCTTTTAGAAGCTCATGCCAATGGCAATTTCAGACAAGTGGTATAAATATATATATCCAGACGAGGTTGCAAAAGGAAGGAAGCGTTGATGGTGAATGTTTGTAAAATTTGAGTGCAGCTTCGATCATCTCTAGCTCATCAGGAAAATTCAGAGGAGGATCAAACCATATTATAGTAGGAGCTAGGGTGCAGTAGCGCTGTGATCGATCAAGAAATGGGAAGAGGTAGGGTAGAGCTGAAGAGGATAGAGAACAAGATCAACAGGCAGGTGACCTTCGCAAAGCGCAGAAATGGCCTTTTGAAGAAAGCCTACGAGCTCTCCGTGCTTTGCGAAGCTGAGGTCGCTCTGATCATCTTCTCCAATAGAGGCAAGCTATACGAGTTCTGCAGTAGTTCCAGGTAAATCTGAAAATAAATCATCAATGAAACCCTAACGCGAAGATTTGACACTTTTAGGGCAAAACACGAACACAAAACGGAAAGATAAGCTTCTTCTTTTCTTGTTTTTGCTTTCTGTTGGATGGATTCTTTGCTTTGCTTCTTCGATTCGTCCTTGAGTGTTCCTTTTTTTGCCTGTTTGTGAGTCGTCTTTTAGATCCGTAGCGTTTGGCGGGGTGATTTTTGCTTCTCTCTCTTTGGCTGCTGAGTTTTGTTTCGTTTTATTATTATTTTTTTTTCCCTTTTCATGTTTGTCTCGGCCTTTTTAGCAGTTTGCGTTTTTGCGTGTTCGTGTTGGTGTTAGATCTGCAACCGGAAACATTTGGAAAAAACTGTGTCTTAACTCTAATTTATGATGCACGACTTCATCCTTCCGAAGTCCTTGCCTTTTACTTTCTTTCCTTTTTTTCTTTGTTTTTCTTGCTTGATCGTTGTAAATAAAATTTTAGAAAATGGTCTCATCTAAGATCGATATAGCTATGAAAGAGAAAGAAAAAAGAGGGACAAAGGTAGCTCAGAGTTCTGTTTTCATGAAAGAAGCTCAGCGATTCATATGTAGCGTTAAGTGCTAGACATCGTTTGGCTCTCAGAGGGAGTGGGAGGAAGCTGAAAAGGAAAGAAAATGTTTTAAAAAGGTAAGTTTTGCTTTCTTAAACTTTTTGAAGCTTCATCCTTAAGCTTCTTTCAATGCTTGAGAAATCACCAGTTTGCATTATGATAAATCGCCATTATTATTATGGTGATCTAAAGCTGAACTCGCAGGATTTTTTTAGATTGTTTTCATAGTTTGATTTTTCACGATCCCCTCCCTCTCTCCGCGTGTTTTCATTTTCATGCCGGAAACATCGTCTAGATCTTGATTATTTGCACTTTTTGGTTTAGGGTTTTCTCCAAACTCTCTCTCTCTCTCTCTCTCTCTCCTTCCGTACCTTCAAGTACAGCCTTGTGCTTCCTTAACTTCTACTAGAGTCTTAATTAGTTTCACCGTAGATCGAGTAAATGATCTGTTCTCTGCAAACCGGGTAGCAGGAATTTCTTTTTTGTTAATTTTCAGAAGCTTTTCTGTTCACTTTTTGTTCAGCTGATATTCTACCAAAGCTGCTGCAGAAATTAGGGTTTCGATCTGTTCTTCATCCCCTTCTTTCTTCTCCGACAATGCAATTTCGATCTTGAAATGCGGAGTCGCCTCTCGCTCCCTTTCTCTCGGGATGCATGCTGCATGTTAAGAGATTTAGATAATCACATAGCGGTTTTAAGGAAGGGGTGGTTTTCAATGAATTAAATAATAATATCCTTAGGATCATTTAGTTCTTCCCATGGTTAAATTCCTGTTTCCTATGCACAGCTTTTGGAATCAGTGATGGGATGTGTTTTTCAGGGAACCTCAATGGGTCCGCTAGGTTCTACATGGGATCATGTACGAATTTTTAGAAAGAACAAAACAAGTGAAAAGTTCCAAGTACTATGAATAGGATTTAAGAGAAATGACAACTGACAAACTGGGTTTATATTTGTATTCCAATTTTTAAGGAATTAAGTCTACACTATTTGGTTGATGCAACTGTCATCCACTTTCAACACCTTATTTTAGATAATTAAAACTATTTTAGATTCAATATTTAATGATTTAAACTTTAAATCATGTGATTCTTTAATGTAATATTAAGATTAATTCACTGATGATTGATCTAAAGGTTAAGAGCTTCAATAAAATTTTATTATGAACAGATACATGAGTCTCCCATGAATATTTAAAAAAAAAAAAAATAGAAATTCCAATACGACTCAGGAAAAAGTTGTTTTACAGTGTTGTTATTTTTCTAATAACATCTTAAATCGCCAGCCCTTACCATTAGATATCGCCTCAATAATTCTAGACCCTCAAGCGTCTCCTGCAACAAAATAGCAGAAGAATCTGAAGTCATGAAAAAAAAAAGAGGCGAAAATGAATCAAATAAGCCAGTATCATTTCACCCCGCCCAATCTCATGCCGCTCCTGAGCTTGTAATTCCCCCACCCGCCGCCACCATCCCTCTACCCTTTTAAGGCACACGTGTAATGTTTGCTGCACACTGTCTGCAACTATTTTTAATCCCCAACCCCCCCCCCCCCCCCACCACGATCCTTCAACCCCTTTATTGTATACTATGCACACATATGCTGCCTATGCTTATGGTCGTGATATTTGTTTTCCATTCTCAATTTATTGTAGTCTTCAATGCGTTGATGCAATAGTTTCACAAAATCAATAAAGAATACTAGGCTGTTGAAACAAATTATTATAAATCCTAATACACGTACCTTCTTGTTTGTCAATGACAAAGTGCATCATACTCCAAATCTAATAAAATTCTTGAAAATTCTACATTGCCAAAGCAATATCAACTTTCTGGAGGACTTGAAGTGGAATAAATTACGATTACAAATGTTGAATGACCAATTCAACCATATAGTAATTAATGAAAGCATAAATAGACTGAATTTTTCCCCTTTTGGTTAACAAAAATATTTTGATTAAATACAAAATTACCTTTCCAAAAGCAACAGCTATGGTACAATTCAATGTCTTAATTAAAAAAATTTAAGAGGACAAACCAAAAAAAAAAAAAAAACCTACAAAATTCACATCAACTAAAATACAAAATACAACAACCGAACCAAGTTGAACTAAGTTGTGTTAGATACATGACCCATATGAAGTCATTTTGAATGATCGAGAAAATCCTAATCCAAATGCATAACACATAACGTATTATTTTATTATTTTTACTTCCAACGTCCTCTCTATCTTATGTTTCAAATTATTTAAATTGCAATTATCAACAAACACCTTTCTCTAAAAAGCATATGGGTTTTCTATTGTAATGTCATGCATTGATTTTTTTTAAGATGTATTATCCAATAAAATATTGATATTGCTGTCTATTCAACTTGGTTTATATTGTCTAGCCAAAATGGAATTGGGCAAACCTTGCTTAGTGTGCTTGTGTCTCTATTTTTTTAAAAAAATTTAACCTTAAGAAAAACAAAAACATTTTTTCCCTTTTTTATTAGAAAGTTTTTAAAGTCTTAAAATGTAAATATTTTTGTTTAAAATGTATTCAATCTCATGCATTCTCAAAATATTGCAAAATAAACTATGACACAACAATGAACAACACAGACGAATTGCAAAAAAAAAAAAAAACAACCACATGTAGACCATGTCAAAGAGTTACACACAAGCCAAATTATGATTTCAATACAAAATGAATTTGAGGATTTTTCTTGTCTTGTGAAAAATTGAGATAATTACTTCATATATAAACATTGGAATTAAAATTTTAAGCAAAATTCAAACGACCGTTGAAGATGACATTATACGTTTGTGAAATCCTCTTTTCACATTTTGTTAATATCTTTAAATGAAGTTATATGGGGAAAATGGAACATGTACTTTTCTCAAAATATATTTTAGATGTTTAGTTGTTATTGTATGTTTATTGATTAAGGAACTTTAATATGATTAAATTAATAACTTTAATCTGATTAAATTAATCAAATAGAACAACTATGTCAACAAAGTGAACATATGCCACAAAAAAAAATGCAACTATTACAATGGTTTCATCTTATTAATTACCACACTAATTAATTTGTTTGTTTGTGACTTGTGAGAGATATGTATGGATGGTAGTGAGGAAAATGCTTTATGACTACTTATTTTTGTATCCTATTTTTTAACCCCATAAATTGATTGTTTGTAATTAGCTTGCTAAGTTTTAGGAAACTCACAAATAATTGCATGGACAAGAACTTGTCAAATAATATCATGATTAAAAAAAATAGTGATATATTGCACTGTTCTACTAGTAAATTTGCATAATCTTAATAAAATAAAATTTTCATAATTAAATGTGAAATTAAAAAGGGATAGGCATATGCCAAATATTTATGTGTAATAGTAACAAAAATTAGACCTATTTTAACTGATTTTCTAGGGAAAAAAAAATTTGGAAGCCATAAGGCCTTAACCCTTCTACTAGCCAAAGGTCTAGCTTAAAGCATTAATGTAGCATTTTATTGAAAATTATATTAAAAAAATATGGAAATAAATTTTATATATTCAAAATAAATAAAATTAATAAATAACAAGTAAACTACAAAAATTTTAAGTATAATTTGCAAACTACTTGTTCGCCTTCTAAGGATAGAAACTTGAATCTAAGATGCAAAGTTCAAATTAGTTAAATTTTACTATTCAAACCTAACAAATAACTTATCCAAAATAGGTAAGTCCAAGGTGGAAATTAAAGGTGATTTTTTTCATACAAATTTGCAAGTCTCGTTACATTATCTGGCTTTTTTTTATCTGGTTGCCTTTCAAGGCTTTTACTATATTTGATGGTGCCTCAAAGTCTTCTAGGTATACCTTGATATGAGATGAACCTCAAGCGTGAGCCTCAATTTATCCTCTTTCTTATACTCCCAAATATTGGAACAAAGGGAGGAATATTTTTAGCAAAGAAGAGGTTCAATTTGTTATGTCATCTTCCCAAGAAGTGAAACGCCATTCCTAGATATGAATTGTTTGGGTGTGCTTGTGTATGTTAGGGTAGAGAGAGAGACAGATTAAAAGTTTTATAATATGGATATTTGTCGCATTCATGGTGAAATTTTCAAATTGTTGCTTTTGCACAGTGCATGTTTTTTTTTTTTTTTTTTTTTCAAATAATCTAGGGACTTCAGCCACCATCACGTCATTTTGGATACTATGGTGCAACACCAAATCCAGGAGATGAAAGTTGTCCGCCCATTGACGCACCTCTAGTAATTTACCGGTGTAAACTCTCAAGGAGAAATCGAACCCGTTACTTTGGGGTCACCAAAGTCACAGGTTGCCCTTACCACTTGAGTCATGTTTATATGGAAGTATCCTTGGATTTTCAAAGAGGAGTCTGAATTGATCTTAACCCAATTAAGTTTTATTGTGCTTAATCATTGTTATATGACATACCGTGACCAATTTTTTTTTTTTATTTAAACGGTAAAGGAGAAATTTCATTGCAAACCTAACAAGCAAGATGCTTGAAAGCCAAAATACATCAACTATAACAAATTACAAACCCAAGGAAGAAATGAGTTGTAAAAACTCCTCCCACCCCATGACATTCCATGAGCAGTCACTTGGTGCTTGATGCCTAAGTTCATTGTGTGCTGAAGTCTTGAACAAATTGTTTGCATGGTATTGCCCAGCAACTTGAATAGTTTTCTTTTTATCAAATATTACATGCCACACTTTGGAGAAATCATTGCGGATTTATAGGTAGAATTTAGCAAATTATTTGTTGACTAGTATAGGACCTCTATCGTTAAATGTTGTAAATTTATTTTCAACCATGTTAATCCTCTGGCTTCTCTTGTTAAAGACATGCAACTGGCTTGAAAATCTTTTTGAATTGAACAGTTTTGAACAATTATGGTTGCATTATTATTATTATTATTCGAACCCTGTTATTGCATTATAATTCATTTATAGATGCACTCAAGCACAATTCTTGCACAACAAAGCATACCGATGGCATGGAATGGCAAAATTTAAAGTACGTTTTTCCTATTTTTTCTGAGCTGGGGCATTGGGCCCAGTGCTGATTGTGGCTTTTTATTTAGAAGTGCATAGCTAGAGATGGATAGTGTTGTCGGCCTCTTTGATCTCATCAAAGGGAAGGCAGCTAGGCATTGTTTTCTGCCTCTATGCTGGCTCTGTGTCTTTTTTTCTTCTTTCTGGCTGTTGGCCTGCTTAAGGTGGCTGTTTATTGTTTCCCTATTGTTAGGCCTGCAAGCTTCTTGCTTGAAGGGCTTGACATTTTAATAAAATTTCTTATCGTTTTAAAAAAAAAAAAAAAGTTTTTTCAAATTTTTGGGGGTTTCATTTCAGCTTTAAATTTCCAGCATAGATTCTATTCGTTTACCTTTATTTGATATCTCCACGCCTTTACATAGCATGCTCAAGACACTAGAGAGATACCAGAAGTGCAACTATGGAGCACCGGAGCCAAATGTATCAGCAAGGGAGGCCCTGGTGATTGTTCTCTTTACCTTTTTGTTTTGCATAAACCATGAAATGTTCAAAATCAATTTTACATTTTATATATATATATATATATATATATATATATATATATAAATAAATAAATAAATAAAAAGCCTCTGACTGATATTTTACGATTGAACATCGATGTGCACTCTTTCGGAAATTCTATTTTTATGGTTGCAGGAGATAAGCAGCCAGCAAGAGTATTTGAAGCTTAAAGCACGATTTGAAGCCCTACAACGAACCCAAAGGTATCATACCCCATCCGCACTATTCATTAAATTAGTTTGTTTGATACAAAGTTATAATAAAAATGGGTTGATCAATATTTATTTAAGAATTGAAAAGCCCCCAATATCTGCATACTCAACACCAATTATTTTATGTCTGAATGTTTTTGGCTTTAGGAATCTTCTTGGAGAGGACCTTGGTCCTTTAAGCACCAAAGAGCTTGAATGCCTTGAGAGGCAGGTTGATACGTCACTGAAGCAAATTAGATCAACACGGGTACTCAACCCTTACTTGTGAACTATTTTAAATTAATATTTCCATTCTCTGTGAATGTTCATCCTAAGTTTAACACTCACAAACCCTAAAATGGAAAAATAAAATGTAAAAGTTAGCTCAATTCTCTGCCTGTTTTTGTTCTTCCTTTTTCTTATTATTATTAATTTTTTTAATTTTTGTACATGTAGAGCTTCAATGCTTGCAATGCCCCATCAAATCACTTTGAAAATTGTCCCAAAAGATATTAGATAATTCATCATTTACAAACAAAAATCTGGGTTCGTTGAATTAGGAATTTATGCATGTTGTTTCAGTCTTTTTTCAAGCTCGATCCCATTTAATTGGGCTTCAGGCTAGTTTGTTGTTGTTTTTGTCTTCTCGGAAGTTTCAAACTCCTTCCCTTTTTCTTCTCTAATGAATTTACTCATCATTCACTCTTGGATGGTTGTACAATGTAGGCAGCCTTACCCCTATTTCTATATAACTTTAATTCATGACCAATATTTAGCCATAAAGGAACAACCTTTATCATTACATTGAGATGTTTTTATCCTAAAAGAGGAGAGCCTTGTGCTCGGGTCACGGGTTGCTTCATTACTATATTTTGCGATATGCATGGTGCTCCATTCGCACTTGCATTTTTTAATTTTTATTAAACAATCAAATTTGTTATGTGTGTTACGTACTAATGAATTGAATGAAATATAAGAAAACTGGTCACTCTATCAAATTTGTCATACAATTCTTTATTCAATTCCACTCTCAATGAATTTCATTTCATTGCACTAAAATTTTCAACGCATGCACTACTTAACGGGCCGTGATTCTTCCATATGTACGTTTGAATTTTGATTTTAAACTAACAGGCCATGATTCTTCCATATTTACGTTTGAATTTTGATTTTAAACTAGTTAGGAGTTAATTTGTTTGAGAGTGACCAAGGTCACTACTAATTAATGAGCTATTAGTTAGAAATTTTTCTTTACACTTGAAGCAGCTGCATGCTAATCCTGAAGATAGTAGTATGTTAACAAATGCCGGTTGGGCACTTCTCAATATATATGTTACCCTTCCAAAATTACGTGAGAATCTAGAACTTGAACATTGCACTAGTTAGTGTGAAACCCCCTCCCCCCTTTGGATCGAAGTTTTTTTTTTTTCGAAGGCTGGTTGTTTCATTTGAAAAGTAAATTATGGTCATATATAGAAGCAGTACTTTTCAAGATTGTATATGTGTACTATCAATTAGTAGTATAATATACATATATATACATAAACTAACAAAATAAACTAAGCATTAATTCTACAACATTCAAATCTATTCACACAATGCCTTAATTAGCCTATCTATTAAGTGTGAAGTCTCAATGCTAACTAATTTCTTCTTGACATACAGACCCAATGTATGCTAGATCAGCTCACCGATCTTCAGCGTCAGGTACAACAACAGTAACCTTTTGAACTTTCTTTTTTTTTTTTTTTTTTTTTTTGAGAAGGTAAAGATTTTATTTAGACAAAGAAACCAAAACAAAACTTACAAACACAAGCCAGTGGTTTGAGAAGCGAAACTAAAAATAGTCAACTTGAAAGATAAACAACGGACAAAACACACTGAACGACACCATCCCATGAGAAACATCCAAACAAAGAAAAAACCCCACCCAAAAAGTTGTCAAGTTATCCTCCTAAATTAGCAAGAATACAATGAAACTCTTCCCAGTCCAAATTTGAAAGAATGGAATAGGACCTCGGCCACTGTAGAAGGCAAGAAAAGCATCTAGAGAGAACTTCAGTGGCTGTAGACGCACACCCCCTAAAGATCCTTCTCTTTCTTTCTTTCTTTCCAAATCTCCCAACAAACCACATCCATAATGGCTGCCCTGAGATTCTTCAAAAAACCTTGGAGGAAAGTTGAATTCCATATATCATAGAGCGAACTCAACTCAAACGACATGATAAAATGCAATTAAAGCAAATAGTAGAAGGAAGACCACAAAGTTCTACTGAACTGATAGTGGATGAGAAGATGATTTACATTCTCACTTTCCATCTTGCAAAGAACACACATCGGGGCCAAATTACATCTTCTTCTTTTTAAATTATTTGTAGTCAAGATACTTTTAATAATTGCCAACCAGCAGAAGATAGTCAGTACCTTTAGCGGAATGATGATGTTCCAAAGCTTATTTACTGGTTTAAGACGTCTGCTCTAGGTGTGCTGAGAGAGAGATCTATAGAAACTTGCCACCAAAAGGATATTAGAGGAATTGAGATCCCAAGTATACGAGTCAGCATTGCCTCTTCTAATCGGCACTTTATAAATCATCATCAAAAGCTCCAACATATGATTAGCCTCCCTTCCTCTGCTCGGACAATCAAATTCCATATCCCCAAAAGGGGGTGTTGTTGTGAAAATGTAAGACATCTGCAATTTTTATCTTTTACTTAGATGACATGACGAAAAGGTTAGGGTAAAGTTTTGAATAGTATTCAAAGAGGCCCATTTATCAATCCAAAAATTTGTTTTTAACCCCTCCCCAACTAAGATCTTCCCTTTTCCTAGCTACTATATACATATATATATATATATATACACGCACAAACGCGCGTTCATTCAGAATATATTATATATATCCCTAACCAGCTGTACATAGCCAGATCCCTCCTAACAGCATTTCTTTAATTTTACTTGCAGGAACACTTTCTCAGTGAAGCAAACAAAACCCTGAAAAAAAGGGTGCGCACCGCCCCCCCCCCCCCCCCCCTTCAACTACATACATACATGCATGTATGTATGTTAGGATGCATGCATGCATTAGCTTGAGCTAGGTGCATGCATGGAGGATCAATCGTATTATTGCTTGGGTAATTATATAAATTGCATGATGCAGTTGTTGGAAGGCAACCAGGCAAGCTTGCTGCATTGGAGTGCTGCAGATGCAGGTGCAGGTGCACAGGAGGTGGGGGTTAGCTACGGCCGTCAACCAGCTCATCCTCATCAGGATGATGCCTTCTTTCATCCTTTATCTTTAGAATGTGAACCTACTCTCCAAATTGGGTACGCCCCCACTCCCTTTATCCCTCAATCTATCACATTAATTATTAAAACTAATTAATTCTTAATACATAATAGTTCTTAGTAATTTCTTCTCCCCCCCCCCCCCCCCCACCATATACCAGTATGCATGCGATTGATTGATTTTAGAAACTCGATATATTTTATATTTTTCACACAAATTTAAGTTCTTCAACTCTCAAACAAACAGTTGTTTCCACAAATTAAACCTGAGCTAATATTGAAAATGAAAGAGTCAATTTAAAATGAAATAAATTAAATTAAATTAAAAAAAAGCGGTGGGTGGACTGATGTCGGTTGAAATTGGTGGATTGATTTCATGCAGATATCAGCCGGATTCAATAACACTGGGAACAGCAGGTCCGAGTGTGATAACTGGGTGGCTACCATGATGAGGATGATGATGAGAGAGAACATTGCAGGTAGATCAATCATGGAATTAATTAATAATTAATAATGATAATAATGATGATGGTGATGAATTCCTTCGATGAGAATTAGTAAATTTTAGTATCAATTTATATATAATATGTCTGTTTTGTTTGATGATATATAAGACCAGTAATTATGCAATGTGTAATATTGAAATATTGATCGACATATATATATATATATATACTCGTAAGCCATATGTTCACATTAATTCTGTTTGAGATGGGCAATGTAATTAATCAACTTGGTGTGAGCATGCTTTTGTTCGTACTTGAAATGCAATCTGTTGGGATATTGATCATTTTTAAATCAGTAATTTGATGGTATTTGTGATTGGTAAATTTCAAATTTTATATTTTTTTTAAATAAAAAAAAATTGTTTCTTTTAAGAGACGAGCCTTTGCCATGTAAACATAAATTCCATCTCTAAATATACATGTTAAAATTGATGGGAGGACAGTTCAATTCGCAGCCCAATTTTCAAGCCAAACTATAGACAACTGCATATAGAATAATGCCATTGATACAATGACTTTTATTTCCCTCTCTATTAGAAAGCTTAAAATTCAAATCTTTAAGGTCATGTTTTAATAGAAATACGATGGAATGCAATGATGCTACATCTGGAAGATTTGAATTTGTATGGGTTTAAATAAATTTGATAGATAAATTCAAATTTAATTAAGATCTCTTCAAATGTAGGATAAAAAATTTAGGAGAAAGACAATAATTATTCTTTGATTACTTCTTATTGTATCATTTAACATAGAATATAAACGAAATAACACATTACCTATAATAATGTCTAAAAATAGTTATTCTTTGTCAATTCCTTTTCCATACGTTTTAGGAGTTTAAATTTTATATCCTAATTTTAAGTTTGTGTCGATTTAAATAACATGTAATTCAAAATTGTACTAACATGTTATCTAAATTTACAAAAATTTAAATTTAAGACTCAAATTTTGTGCTCTCAAATTCTATCTTTATGAATTCATTAAAACATAAAATAAATAAAAAATTATTAACAAAAAAGTTCTTTCCCATTTTTAATGTGTCGAGTAGGGGTATAATCGGTTTTATTCGGTTTGGTTTTGCCTAAAACAGAAAACCAAACCAAGTTCATCAGTTTTTAATTTTTATAAACCAAAACCAACCGTTTAAAGAAGCCACAAACTAACTACTACTGATTTTAATCGGTTTTTAAGTTATTTTAATTACAAAAAAGGCCACCCTAATTGTAACTGAGGCCCAATGGAAAGGAAAGTTTAAAACATGGCGCCTATACACAGGCTTGTTAGCCCATTAAAAGAGGGCTACACCAATACTCTTCAAAGAAGGCTATGGCGCCTATACCCAGGCTCAATACTCTAAGCCCATTAAAAAGGGCTACACCAATACTCTAAGCCCATTAAGAAAGGGCCTGAAAGAAGGCCAGATATATCTACTCAGCCAAGGCCAGTTGGGAATAATGAACAAATTCCCGAAACCTGTGAGAAACAAAATAGAAAAAAAATAACGCCAAAGAAAATCAATCTGACGCACAAGACAATATTTACGTGGTTTGATAATTTTGCCTACGTCCACGAAGTTGCAGGGATTTCAATATTATTAGGAAGAAAACACAGAGAGTGCGGCGATACAATGCTCTCCCTGTCGCTCTCTCGCAGGTACAATGACGCCAACTCTAATCATCCGAAAGCAATCCTTTTTATATGTTTCGCCTAGGGTTCCGTTCCGAATAGGCTCCAAAATTTTTTTCCCGGGAGCAACCGTTTAGTCCATGAGCGCTGCAGCTTGAGCCTTACAGCCCAAGCCTTCACTCCATGGACCAAGCTTTAGGATAGAAATCTCTAATTAAATAGAGGTCAGCTCGTCATCCAAATTAAAACACAATTAGGCTCCATAAAAGCCCAACAAGGCCCATTGAATTTAATTACAGGCAGGATGAGCCGATGAGGTTGGGCAGTCCGCAGTGTGCTGAGCGTATGAATAATGGAAGGAAGGGTCTTTCCCCCTCTTCCCTTGACAAATTATTCCCACTTCCCAACCGCCACTACTCACAGTTCAAAGCAATGTCTTATTCACTTTTACTTTGTCCCAAATTAGAAAGGCATAAAATCAATGACCCTCCCTTTGGTTTCGATCTTGTTTTCGATATTTTGATAATTTTTGTATACCCCTGGTGCCAAAGTTTGATTTTGTGTTTCGCTGAAAAAATAAGCACTATTAATAGATTAATTTTTATTTTTATTACAAATTTTAAAAAAATTAAAATTAAAATCATATATGCCATTATTTTTAATTGTCATGTACAATAAAATCATTTTTGAGTTACAAAAAAATTTTAATTTTAAAATATAATAATAAAATACTAATCTAATTATATTTAATTTTTTTAAAATTTTAAAATATTAATTAACAAGATTTCCAACTTTCATTTTTTAATTTCTATTTCTAATTTTTAATTTTAAATTCTATTTTTATCTCTATAATTTTTTAACAATGATCCCTAAACTTTTAAATTGTATATGGGATCATAAATTTCTATCATTGGATTTGAATTTGTATGAATTTAAAAAAAAAATTCATATAATTTATCTTACTTTTTATTTAAATTTACACAGTACATATATGAATTTCAAATTCCACACCCATGGACCTCAAATTACTTTTTATTTTTTTTTCAAAAAGATTTATATATTTGTAAGGTTGAGTCATGTTGGCATATCGATTATTCACTTTCTTTATATTTACAAGAGGAAATCGTATGCACATTTATTTTTTGTTATTTTTTGGTTTATTGAGATTTTTATTTCTATTGATTTTCTTTTCATATTAAATACTATTAAAAATAAAAATTTATTTTAATATAATTAAAAAAATGAAACATAACTTCGTGGGAAATAAAAATTCTATCTCTTTAAGTTATGTTTGTTTTCTTTCTTTCTTGAGGATGCCAGCTATATTAATCTATTTTAAGTTCCAAACGAGACTTAGCGAGTGAGGGAAAGCTCCAACCTTTAACAAACTTCACCAGAAAAATGAGGCAACGTTTTGAATGACGATGGAAGGTTGGAGTAAAGCTAAAGGCAACATTAATTAGTTCACGTGTTTCCCACCTTAGTTTATTCATTCTACAATTTAACTTTCATTAATAACCAACGAGGAAAGCAAGTTCATAAATGGAACTGTAGCTTGTCTATTTGGCTCTTCATTTTCTTCAAGAAAGCACTAATTTATTAAGTGAAAAAATATATTTTGTGGGCAACTTCAGTGTTTATTACATGTTTGATATATAAAAAAAACTTATTATTTTATTTTATTTTTTATAAGAACAATATATGTACTTTTTTTAATAAAAATAAATAAATAAAATTTGACACTATTTTGTATTACGAATTGAGGATGATGTGCCAACTCAGACCCCGGCTCCAGTTCAGACTCTAGTTCAAACTCCAGCATGGCATCAGAGGTGAGAAGGAAGCTCGGATCCCATGTGAATGGTTGTTTTTAACAAAATTGGAACCAGCTCAAACTTCATATTTTGTTAAATTAATAAGAGTGAGTCTTAAATTCATATTTTTAAATGTAATATAAGTTTACTTTTATTGGATAGGAATTTTAGTAAAGCTAGCATAATTGCTTGTAATCAACTTAGAATTTATTAAATAAAAAAAAAGAGATTAATAATTGATCTTCCCTAAATTTCTATGAAAAGATTCTGAAGTTTTGAAAATCTTATAAACTTCTTCTGAAATTTTAAAAGTTTCAAAAATTTTCTTTCAAATTTATCAAAAAGATGCAAATATATTCTTACATTTAACTAAAAAATTAAATTTCCTTTAAATTCTCACAAAATCAAAATTCAAGATTTTGAAATCTCAAACTGAATCTCATTCTATATTTAGAGGCTTAGATTTTAAATTTATACGAATTTATAAAAAAAAAAAATGCACATATTTCTCAACAATTTAAAATCAAAATCGAAAGCCTTTACTACCAAACACAATTTTTTTGTTTGATTAAAACGTGATTTTGAAAAAAAAGAAAATCATTGGGTTCACTCTGTCCATATAATCAAATCATTCTAGACCCTACTAACGTCATCCCCAAGAGGGCCACGAGACAAAATTAAATTGGTAGATGAAAAGTGCAGGCTCTAGAAGAAAAGGACAGAAGGAGTTTCATGCCTTGGAAGGTCATCTGCCCCTCTCTCTAGGGATGCTTTCAAGATGTCGTAAGAAAATACTTACAAAAATTAATTTTTGCACATAAGATCCAAAATTTATACTGTTAAACGAGAAAAAAAATTGTATGCTTCCTTCACAAATATTGTGTTACTTAAGCATCCAGATCTCATACCAGGCGCGTTTTGCAATATTTCAGAGAAGGGTTCGGAATAGTGATTAATGGTTCAATGAAGTCGTCGCTAACCTATTATTTTTTTAGGTGAGGTTAGTTTACTTAATTACTACTCGTTCATTGGTCTATAGACTAATTTTAATGCCAAGAAACTGGTAGTTTCGATCTACTTTTTACCAAAATTAGGATTAAGATCGAGTATAGTTATGCAAGTGGAAGGTATTCAAACCCCCTATGCACTTGTTCAATAAATGGTATTTACTTAACTATGAATTAACACAAATTAAATCAAATGGTCCTCGATTAATTCCTAAACAATAAATTGAATATTGAAATTTCAAAATAGAATGCAAAATCAAGTGCGATTTAGGAATGTGTGATAAAACCTTCCAAAAATGTGATTTTATTAGATAAACCTCTCCATAACGATTATATGTGAGGTCTGAAATTCCTTTTTACCCTTTGTTTTATCATCACAATGTACACATGCACATGCACACAAAACATGATATATACAAATATAAAATAATCATGAAAATGCACCAAATTTAAGCAAAAAGGAGTTGCAAAACATTCCCAGGTTTTCAAAATTTTTCAAGAATTCTATAGAATTTTTCAAGATTTTTTTGTAATTTTCTTAGATTTTAAGGAAATTTTATCAAATTTTACGTTTTTTATTTTTTTTTATTATTTTTTTGATCCCCTGAGTCAAAACTCAAAGAATTTTTAGTTATTTTCCTCATTTTTTTATAATTTTTTTATTTTTCCTAATTTTTAAAACTATATTTCCAAACTTTTTAAATAAAAATTTAATTAATAATTTTTTAAAAAAAAATAAATAAGTAGTCCAAAAATATCAGACCGACCTAACTGGTTTGAATCGATCAATGGGTTAACCAGAGTTCACTCGGTCAAACCAGGGTGACCTAGTTTAGGAAAAAACAGAGGTAAGACATGTTGTCACGTGTTAACCATTTGTGATGACACGTGGTGGCAAGTAGTGCTTTTGTTTTTTTTTTCCCCCCCTTTTTTTTTTCTTTTTTAAATCAAGGGGTTGACACATGATAGGGTGACATCAGCATGACGTCATATGCTAAATGGCAAATGGCAAACGGGACAGGAAATTTGAAATAAATCGCTAACGTGGCAGCGATATCGCACTAAAAAAAAAAAACAGAGTTTGAATGGCCAGGATCACGTCACATCACCCCTGGATATGCAGTCCTAGTACTGTTGTCATGTATCGTCGTCCGTAGGTTACACATGCCCCACTATTTTTTTTTTTATATTTTTTTTAAAATTTTGATTTTGGCTCTGTTTAGGGTTTTTTGAATTTTGGGGTATTGATTGGGAGTTAGGGGAATTTGAAATGAAATTAGGGTATCCCATTAATCCCTCCACAAAAATCAAATCTTCCAAATAACCTAGTCAAACATTAATCTAAATTTAGAGAAACTTAGAACAAGTACTTAAGTTTAGTACAACCCTTTTTTCTCCTTTTTTATTGCTTTAGCCCAAATTTCTTCTTCCTTAAACTCCTTTGCGACTTTCTTGCTGCATTTCCTTCTCTTTCTCTTGGCAAAACCCTTCATTAAATTTCTCATCGTCACCTTTATCTCTCTTTTCTTAGCCTCCATTCTTCCTCCCCCTCTATTTCTCTGAAGAACTCCATTTATATGGCCATGGGAGAACCACCAATCAATTTTAATTGATCAATTAATTTCAAAATAAATTGATTGATTTTTATTTTGATTTGTTTACCTTTTTTTACTCATTACTAACCCCTTTTTATGTGTGCAGGTCATCTTGAAGCTACTTTTTTTCCCCCTTTTTCATGTATATTTTTTATTTTATTTTTTTTTTAATTTTTTTATGGTTCACCCCTTCTCCAGACCTCACATAGGCAGGAGTTTTGTGTACCGGGCATTCCTTTTTAAAAAAAAAAAAACTAACATTTTTGTTATGTAAAGCCTCTGGCAAAGTAGGATGTCTATGGCACGATTTTAGTGCAAGAGACTCGATACCTTGTGATATCTACCATATATTATATTAATATTTAGATTCATTAAAATGATATATTATATACAACTAATCGTAAATTTGGATTTTAGATTATTAATGATATCTTTACCCAACTATAAAATATGAGTCATTAACAAAATCATAATTAAATAATATACCTGTATGGAATGAAAATATTACTGTAAAATAAATATTAACAATAGAAATCAATCATTCCAATTTTGTTTGTTCTCGTTTTGATTGGTTTGTTTTAACTTGTAATTACAGTATTTTTTTACTAAAAGTAAAGGTATATTAATAAATAAATGGAGGTGCCGCCCTCTTTTAGTAAAGTAAAAAAAAAAAAACCATTCCAATTCTGATTCGAATTCTTAAAATTAATTCTCAATTATTGAAGACCATCTTAATTTATTTTATGCATTGAACAATAAATAAGCATGATGGCAATGTTTTCCACGTTCATGAACAACTTCAATAATGCAAGGCATGGGTCCTAGGTGTTGCTTCGTGGGTCCCATATAGTGGAGCTTTCCATGTTGTACGCGTGGCACTAAATCATTAAGCAGATTTGCAAGAAATAGGGGCGAGCATTAGCACATGGCTGCACGCGGAAACTATTGAGGCGGCGTTTGTGGAGTTTTTTACTAAAATATTAAAGAAAAAAAATAAAAAACACAAATATGAAAGGCATGAGAAATAAATACCAAAATGTACCGAACCGGGTTTGGGTTTTTTTTTTTTATGAAAAAAAAAGAAAAGTGAGAGGTCATGTCTCAGCTGCAATTCAAAAGGGCAAAAAAAAAAAAGGGGGGGGTGGGGGACAGCATGCACCGGGAGAAGGGGAGAGGGAGGGGCGTGGGTGTGGGGTCATTTAATGCCCAAGGAATTAAATAAAAATAATAATAATAATAATAATAATAATAAATTTTTTTTAATTTCTCAGAGGAATAAAACAGATATATTTTTTTTATTTTGAAATAATAAACATATTTTTTATTTTTTATAAAATAAAATTAAATTAAAAAATGTAATATTTTTATAATTATTCAATAAACTCAAAATAAGTTATCCAACTTTGTTTCCTCCAAACAAATTGTAGGAGTGAAAAAAAAATTTTCATGCATGCATAAAAATGTAAATTAAATTTTAATAATTAATAAATTTAATTATCATTATTATTTTTTATAAAAAATTAGTGATTTTTTTTTATTTTAAATTCACAATACATAAATTTTCTTTTAATGTTTTATTGATAGTTTTAAATTTATTTAAAAAATAAATAAACATAGGTAAAAAGCAATTTAAAAAAAAAAATGAACGTGTCGAGTGAGCTAGCTCAGGGCTTCAATTTATACGTGAACGTGTCGAGTATTGTGAAATTGAATCTGCCTTGATTGAGTTTTGAACTCGTTGAGAAGTCAATGTTCTCTCCTCCGACGAGGAACTACTTCATTGACACGGAACACGATGTGAAATGTCAAATGATTCAACCAATGAGCTTGCCGTCGGGGGTTCTCAGTAATAGGAAATATGATGCAATAGAGTTTCCTATTTGAGTTTGATACAGATCGGTCGCGACTCCATTTTTCATGGCGGGGGTGTGGTTGACTGTGACGGCAAACGAATCTTTGACTCATTGAGTCGAGTTTAAGTGTCATTTAATATTAAATATTTTACACTTTTTATTTATTTTTCAAATGAATAAAAAAAAGAAAGTTAATTTTTTAATTTCAAAATATTGTATAAAAATGAATACAATATAAAAAAAATATTGAAATTATTTACTTTTAGGAATATTAAGACAAAAAATGATATTTTACTTTCTAATTACATAAAAAAATTATTTAACATATAAGAATTAAATAAAATATTATTATATATATTTTATATATGAAAATTTTAAAATTTAATATTTCTTACCTAACCAACTTTTCAAAAGTGAGTTTTGGTTTTAAAAAAACAAAACAAAAAACTTGCATAAAAATTTAGGCACAAAAAATAAAACAAAAAATTGAAAAGTCGGTTTTTGACCTGCACGCATCACACAATATATATATATATATATATATATATATATATATTTTAAGAAATATATTAGGTCAAGGCTCATCAGCCCGCTGACCCTTTACTTCTACATGTTTCATTCATAAAACTAGCGTGCTCTATCTTTATTCTCTCTTGGTCTTCCTTGTCTCCCTCTCTACGAGTCTCTCTGCTTTTTGAAATCCTAACCCTCTTGATTTCCCCTCCTCTCCATGGGCAGTTTCCTTACCATGAATTCAACTTCCGCTCAAACTATCAATGCAACACCCCGACCCCGAGGGGCCTGAGATATTAACTTTTTACCATTAATTTACAGCGGAAGCAAATAAACTCAATTATTTTTAAATCAGAACGCTAATTATCCATATTACAATCACTTATTTTAAAATAAGAAAATTACACAAATATAAATATCTGAAATCATACTAATATTTCTAATCAATCTTTATTTTTCTAATCCCCACCCGCATGCTTGCTAAGCCTGATTTCCAACATGCTCTTCAGAGTTATTTGAAATAAAAATATGATTGGAGTGAGACGACGCTCAGTAAGTAAATAAGATTATTATTAGTGTGTGGCCAAAATGAGTTTTTTTAAAAATTTCATAAAATAATATTTAATACTATAATTTCAAAATTTCTTTTAGAATAAATATAAATTTAAAAATTTTTGCATAAAATTTTTGTCATCAATTACAATAGTAAAATTTTATAATTATATACTATAACTGTTAAATTAAACTTTTAATTTTAAAACTGTATAAACATTTAATGATAAACATACATATACTTTTCCTTATACGTTTTCCTTAGATCGTCATTTAAGTACCAAAATGATCTTTTTCCCGTAAACTTACACTTTTCCTTCAAATCATTAGTAACTTTGTATACGTAATTAAATATGTATAAACATATATTATAAAAATCACCCTTAAGCATGTTTGCCATAAGTCATGTTTACCCCCATGACTGGGTTGTGCGGTCTGAAGACTGGACTTAGCCGGCTGGCCGACCAAACTAAATCAACGTACGTAAACTTTAAGTGAGATTTTCCTTATTAAGTCCTGGTCTGGAACTAGGTGTGCACTCAGGAGAAATCCACTAACATAAATAACCACTCTGTAAACAGTGTGGGTGCACTCTGATCCGTATAAACTTTAAGCTGCGGTACCGAACATCTGTAACTTTGAACTTGCTTTGCCATAAGGGGTTTTAAAATCATCTTATTATAACTTATGCAATTTAAAATAATATCGTGAAAATCTCATCTTTACTCATATTTTCATAAATAATGCAACGTAAAAATAAACTCATGCCACACAATTTTTGTGTTAAAAATATATATAATTTTATTTTTGAATAGAAAGAAATGCTGAAAATTTACCCGAGGGAATTAGAACATTTTTTAACCCAAAAATAAATGCAAGTATATTAAAGATAGAACTAGTATAATTAAATATGCGTAAAAATAAACTCATGAAAATTTTGTGAAACTAATTAACATAATTGAAATTTACTTATAAAATAAACTCGGGTATGAATTTATAAAAAAAAAAAGAAACTAACATAATCAAAATTTACTTACCTTCTTCCTTACGAACATTGTAACTATCTCTAAAAAATGAGATCGGAAAGAGTTGGTGATTGAGAACTTATTCAAAAATTCTCTCTCCACCACTAATTCTTTCACTCACTAATCCTTCTCTTCCTTGTAAAATTGTTGTGAAAAATGAAGGTTGAGAGCTCCCTATTTATAGGAAAATTTTGGGGAAGAAATGAAATTTATAAAAGTGTGGGGAGATGAATGAAATTATAATTTTTTTGAAATTAAAGAATCGGCAAGGTATGGGTTGAATATGGGATGGGGATGGAGGCCATGTGGGAGTGCTTGCCACCATTCCCATTAAATAAATTTTTAATTAATCACTTACCTAATTAATTAGTTAATTAATTATTTTATTATTTTATTATTTTTCTTAATCATTATTATCATTATTATTATCATTGTTTTTACTTTTAAACTATTTTTAGTGTTTATTTATTTTATTATTTAATTTTGAACAAGAATTAAATTTGAATTTTGAAAACTCATGTGGACCCCACATGGTCTTGTGGGCCCCACACAACTTTGAGACCCGAATGGATCTTACGTAACTCGAATAACTCTTATACGATTTTATGCGTCCTACATAGTTTTGAGACTCGTGTAAACCTCTACATGACTTCGGGACTCATGTGGACCCCACACAAGCTTGTGAGCCCCGCATAGGATACTTATATTATTATTATTTTATCATATATTTCTACAAATTATATCAGTCAAAACATTATTTTATGTACTTATTTACGTATATAAACAGTGTCTTGTGGCTCCGGGACTCATGTGGACCCCATATAGTCTTGTGGGCCCCACATATGATACCTATATTATTATCATCTTATTATGTATTTCTACAAATTTTGTCTGTCAAAACACTATTTTATGTATATATACTTATTTACGTGTACAAACAGTGTCTATCCTGTTTATCCTAGAAATTCCATTTTGACCAGGCCGACCTCTAGGGAGCGACTGAGCCGTAATGGTCTCTGAGCACTCGCTTAGACAAGGTCTTTTTTAGGCATCAAACATGGAATCAAGGATCCTACAGAAAAACATTTCTGTATTGATATTAAATCAATGACCATTTTTATTATTTTATTATTATTGTGCTTTAATCATATATATATTTTTGGGTCATCACAATCAAGGTCTTCACCCCCAATGATCCCCTACAATACTCCGTAGTTCCTGTTAAAATCGAAGGAGTCCAAAGGTGGACTTAATACACATGAGTGAACACCAACTTGACTCAAAAACTTAAACCTACTGGGTCACCATGTATATAAGCATCGATCAAATACTCACTTTTTCTAATGTGAGACAAACTTCACAAGTAGAATTCTCAATAGTTCCATCAATTTCTATGTATAAATTGAAGCCCTGAGCTGGCTCGCTCGACACGTTCATTTTTTTTTATTGCAATTGCTTTTGACTTATGTTTATTTATTTTTAAAATAAATTTAAAACTACCAATAAAACATTAAAAGAAAATTTATTTATTACGGATTTAAAATAAAAAAGATAAGTAATTTTTTATAAAAAATAATAATGATAATTAAATTTATTAATTATTAAAATTCAATTTATATTTTTATGCATGCATGCAAATTTTTTTTCACTGCTGCAATTTATTTTGAATTTGTTGGAAGGAATTAAAGTTGGGTAACTTGTTTTTAGTTTATTGAATAATTATAAAAATTTTAATTTTTTTAAATTTTTTTTTTTTGTATTTTATAAAAAAATAAGAAAATATTTTTTTCATTTTAAAATAAAAAAAAAATCTATTTAATTCATCCTAGAAATTAAAACAAAATTTTCTATTTTTTTCTTTTTTTTATTTAATTTCCCTAGGCATTAAATGCCCCCACCCCCGCCCACTCCCCCCCCCCCCTCCTCCCACCTTTTTTTGCCCTTTGAATTGCGGCTAACAAGACATACCCTCACTTTTTTATTAAAATAAAATAAAAAAAACCCCAAACCGACTTTTGGAAAGTCGGTTGGGTATATTTTGGGAGTTTTTTCCGGTTTTAATTTGTTTTAAAAAATATATATTAAATAATACCTCATTCTGGGAAGTATTTTCCACAATGACTCTGACGTAATCTCGCTACTCCAAGTAGCGAGATTTACTGTTGACGAAAAAGCTCGTGCTGACGCGTGGTAATTTTCGCTACTCCAAGTAGCGAGATTTTGTTGGGATAATTAATGCTCTGCCAACCGCCTTTTGACGCGTGGTAAATCTCGCTACTTGGAGTAGCGAGATCTAAATGACCATCCACCCCGCTGTCGACGCGTGGCAAATATCGATACTTGGAGTAGCGAGATTTGTTTCAGAATAACCTCGCCCGTTCTTCCTCCTTTCTTGCGCGAACAAACAGTAAAGTTTGTTGCAGAACCGAGCAGGTTACCATTAAAGGAGAGGAGACTCCGGAGCAGGTGACCGTTGCGGTTTTTATCAAATCGAGAGTTATATAACGAGATGGGGTAAGTTATGTTTTCCATGTTCGGTGCATAGATTTTTAAATTATTTTTATTTCACCCAAAGCTTTGATAAGAGGAGAGACAGAGTTTGTGATTTGTGTTGAAAGATTCGTGGATAAAGACTTTTCTTAAGGCTTGTATTTCATTTTTTTGGTATTTAAATTTGATTTTTTGCCGAGAATATTTAATTTTTTTCATTCAAACTGTTGTTCAATATTTAATTTTTTTTTTTTTTATTGTTGTTTCATTGTAATATGCATTATCTTTCCTGCCCTAGAATTTGTTGAAATTTCCTCCACTCACTAAATTTGTTGAATTTCCTTTTGTTCTTTTTAATATAATATTCAATTATAATTAGACTCCTTCAAACTCTTTCTTTAAGATAAATGAGATAAATTCGAGTTTATGTTTTAAACTTGAAAAGTAAACCAACTAAACTTGAGTTAGATGGTATAAAATTTGTCAATCTTACGTATAAGTAGCTTGAAAGTTGACTTACTTAAAAATTCAGACAATAAACTTGTTTAGTAAGCTTATAAGTTAGCTAATGAAGTAGTTCATGAACGGATCAACAGTTGTTGTTGTTAAGAGGCTCATTGATTTATATGGTTGGTTTATAGTTAATTTTAAATTGAGATTATTAAATTTTATATTTTTAATGAACAAATTCATTTGTTTGTTTACATCAATGTGCAATTTTAAATTTAGTTGTAGATTTCATTAATATATAATGAAAATTTTAATATAACTAGACTTGCCTTGTTAAAGCTTGTTTTAACCTTGATCAATAAATGATTCGAAGACGAATATGGTTGAGTTCAGATTGTTTAATTAACATACCCGATTCATAGTCATTTTTAAAAGCTCATTTTGTTAAACAAGTTAGTTGAGCATGGTAAAGCTTAGCTTAGTTTGACTTATTTGCAATTTTAACTTTTCACATTAGGAAAGAAGTGAAATTAATGTAAAATTTATAAAAAGTAAGGACAATATTATTTTGTTTTAAAAAGATGATATAACAGAAAATGGCAGAAAATTTTTAATTACCTATTTAAAGAAATTTAAGTAGATATTTTAAGTTTAAAATTGACAAATATGAAAAATATGAGAATTATTTGCAAAATTAAAGTAGCTGAAATTTGGAAATCCCTAGGTAATAATGGACTTATATAGTTGACTAAGTTATTTAACATACTTATTGAAAGGAGTAAAAACACTTTAATATTTATATATAAAAGTAACAATATATTTAAAATTTTAATAACTATTGCAGAATTAAACTTATGAGTTATACAGTGATATTATAGAAAGTGTTGTTGAACAAAGATTAAGGCTAGAAATGAGGGTTTTAGAAAATTACTTTTGTTTTATGCCTAAAAGATCTACAACATAAGTTATACATCTTCTAATAAGATTAATGGAAAAATTTGGACAAAAAAAAAAATCGAGTGGCTTGCTTAATTTTTATTAACCTAAAAAAAATGTCACAAACGTCTCCTAAAGTATCAAAAATGTTAAAAACCTCATTTGATGTTTGTCAAAAGAAATGAACTTTCTCTTAAAAAAAAAAAAACTTGTTTTTTTGTAAAATTTAAAGTGAGATTTATGTATTTTTAACAAATCTCAAGAGAGATCCTTGAAATTCTTGAAATGTCAGTGGACGTCCTACAAATTCTTAAAACCCCTAGGGAGATATTTAAGATTTCTTCAAACCTTAGGAAATGTGATTATCTTTTTATCAAATTTTTGGGAAGATTAGTGTCTTTGCCTAAATTAATATACTTTATTAAAATTACCTAATAATTTAGTTCACCAATCACACTAAAAAACTTAAACTTGCAAAAATTATATTTAAAATAAATAAAAAAATCCAAAGGAAGTAAGAGCAGATAAGGTGGGGAATTCATCATGAGACAAGCCCCATATGTATAAGATCCTAGGGTGGGGGGTGCCTGAGGAGGCCACAGTCCACAGAGCACCATTAAAGATCCAACGGTACGAGGGCGAAGCTGGCCTCGACTAGTCACCGTCGATGACGCTGACTGGGAATACCGCAGAGATGATAGCTAAAAGGTCACATTATTAGAGGAGAGTAGTAATGAGTTTTTTCCTCCCCAAATTTATGTATTTTTCACCAATATATCGATATAAATGTAGTGTTCACATTTTAAAGCACTTGCCATAAGACGATCCCATTCCCATTTCATGAATCGAGATGTTATGCGTCCTAAGTAACATTTTTCCAAAAGATCCCTTCAACTCCTTTGAGTATGGCTGTTCGGATCAGCAATGAATCCTCAAAAGGCTACTGAACAAAATTGAACTTCAAATTAAGTGGCAACCCAACCCATAATGAGGCAGGGTACGAAGTACCATTTTGGAAAAATTACTCTTAAGAGCACCATTTCATAGTTCTTTGGATTCTAAGTTGAATTACAATTTTGGGAAAATCCGAAATATATGTCATATGGGGAAAATCAATAAATATTCATGTTGTTTATTCATAGACATTAAATTCATCTATTTATTTTCTTGGTGGGAAAGTTAGGTCCAAACTCTAAGTTCATTCATTCATTAGAATTTGTATACATCTATTTGATTTATAGTTATTAGTTATTTCATCTCATTTACACATCACTTATACATACAATTTTGTCTTGCGTAGGTTTTTTTTATTTCCCGATCGCCAATCTAAATGGCAGGAAGCTCAAGCAGTGATCCGATCACGGTATTTTTATATAGGGGGGAACATTATAACCACATTAGATGGTAGTAGTCAGCCAGTTCGACTTATTCGAATTGGCCGTAGGTGTAAATTAAATAAATTATATACGAAGATATATAAATATTTGCATATTGATCCAGATCAATATGCATTGCGGGTGACCGCAAGATACCCTACGCGAGAGTTAAATAATACAACGTTCTACGAGGCTGTTCCAATATCAGATGATTATGGGTTGCACATTATATTGGATGCACACTGTGTCGATGAGACATATTTAACGATGCAATTGTATGTCAAGACCATTCCTCAAGTGGGTGTGATCGCAGTTAGGCAACCAAATGCACTCGTGGAGCAATTGGATGAAGTCAGTGAAGACACCGAACAAACACATCAGGTCGATGTTGGTGGGGAGGTTCGTGCTATGTCCACGGTCGATTTTAACGAATATCCAAGATCGTCATTCCAGCCGTCGGAGTACGAAGCACTTGTTCCTCACACGTTTCCGCATGGAGGTTGCGAAGACGTCCCGAGTGTGGGACCAGCATCGTTGTTCGCCATTGCAAACGACAGATTGGATGAGGGCATGAACATTACGAACGATGTTCATATTGAAGACGAACACATGCACAAGCAGGAAATGGGTGAAGGGTTAAATGATGTCCCCGATGATGTGAACTTACCTCACCATGACACGGACGACGCAACGTTTGACGCGCAATTCATCGGCGAGCTTCCGATGTACGGTCATATTGACCTAGCTGCTGCAGATTTAACTGCGGTCGATGAGCTTCCCATACGCGTCACTCGTTGGGAAGAATCCTCTGAGTTGAGTAAGGGGATGCTCTTCGGATCGAAGGATCAGCTGATCGCCGCAGTGCGAATATATCACGCTCGCACCCACCATGACTTCCACATGGTGCGATCTACTCTTGAGTTGTGGGTTGCTAGGTGTAAGGACCACGATTTCGCGTGGAGATTGCGTCCATGTATCGGATGATATACCGTTTTTTCAAAATCACCCAATATGGTGGTCCGCATACGTGTCTGAATGAACTTATATCGCAGGACCACAACCAAATCACATTGTCCCTCATTGCTGGGGAGATAATGAATATGATCAGGGGAGATGTGTCGACGTCGATCGCTACATTGAAGGAGTTCATTGATCGTCGATTTGGGTATTCAATCTCTTATAAGAAGGTTTGGTTGGGCAAACAGAAGGCAATAGCCCAAGTCTTCAGTGATTAGGAGAAATCGTATGAAACGTTACCGAAGTGGATGGAAGCGATGCGCGCGTATAATCCTGGGACTATAGTCAGGTGGAGGTCAACTTCTGTGCCAGGTAGCACTAACAGCGCAACCTTCGTATCTGTATTTTGGTCATTTGCAGCATCTATTCAGGGTTTTCATCACTGCCCTCCCGTTATATGTGTGGACGGGACACACTTGTACAGTAAGTACAAGAGCAAACTCCTTATTGCGACGTGCCCCGTGCAGATGGCAAATATTTTCCCCTTGCATTCCCGCTGTGTGCAAGAGAAAGCCTCGACACGATGGTTTTCTGTGTTCGCTGCGTTGCTTACCGCAGAGACGACATTTTGCCTCATATCTATTGCCATCCTGATTATCGCGCGGTCCTGCACAAGCCTAATTGCAACCACCACATGGCGCACCACCGTTCTTCTTCAACATGTCGTGAGCACTTGAATTTCGAAAGTGCGGAGGTCTCAATATGAAGCTACGGCTGCAAGCGGGAATTTGGAGGCATCAGGTGCAGATAAATTTGACATCCTGGATGTTAAGGAATTCGATAAGGATGGAGAGCCAGCTAAGTCTTATCTTCGATCAAATCCCTCCTCATCATGTGGACTCTCACTGTGGCCACGACGGTGGAGCAATGACGGTATGGAAACATGATCCACCTCAACCTGGTCCGATGATGTAGGTCAACTCCGCCTGTAAAAGGCGCATCGTTGTAGCCTTCTGATAATCGGCTTCCTCTAATGCAACTACGTCATGTTATCGCGGGCCATACTTTAATAGCCGACGGAGGCTTACTTTTAAGGGCAATATCTGAGGAAATAAAACTTTAATTCCCGCATATATTGCTAGCGATGGAAAGAAGGAAGCTGAAGGCGACTAGACAACGAGTCATGACATTCAACCGGTCTAGGGGTACTTTTAGCATAACGACTGCGCAGCGGGGACCCCATAAGGAAACAATGTCCGAACTTTGAGCATCCAGAGGTCCGAATGCTCCTGCGGGAAGTGGCAATCTTTACACTATCCCTGCTCGCACCTTCTTGCAGCCTGTGCCGAGACACGGCTAAATGCGAGCTAGTTTGTTGAGCCATATTGGAGCACTGTCGAGCACTATGCAACATATGCTGCCGAATTTTATCCAATCATGCATGAGGAATATTGGCCAACTTGCTCAGTGCCTAAAATGGCATAGGCAATTCCTAAGTACGCTTCGTACATAAGGGACCGACCTATGGAAGACGCTACGTATACATAACGAGATGGATGCTCGGGAAGGTCGGAAACATATCACGTGTAGCATATGCCGTCAAGAAGGACATAACCGCATAAGATGACCGAGAAGGACACAACCTGGGATGCAGCTGGACCTTCGCACTGACCTATAACTTATAGGTTATCCAGGATTTGCGTACTCATACTCCTCGCGTCACGACAAGTTTTCAGCTGCCATTCTACTCCTTCCTTCTGAACAAGGCGATCGTAAATAAGTCGGCCGCATCCATCTACGTGAAGATTCATGAACTTGGGCATGGGTCAGGAGAGCCTTTTTCCTATATTCCAAATGTAAGATCCTCAAACCGCTTTCATTTTTCGGTGAACACGCGAATGCTTCATGCTCAATTTGGCTCTGGGCAATTGAGTCACTGTGTTCATCAATCGAGAATAGTGTATGTTCAGATGAAAACTTGGTGAGATATTTTCATTTGTACACATATAGGATAAACCCTGAGATTTTTGTTCGGTTCCACCATATAAAGCACCGGTGACAGATACTCAATTTTGATGATTTCTATGTTAATGCTTTCAATATTCTGGCTTGTTTGTAGGATCGATCCAGGGCCGTCCGATACTACTGTACTAAGTATGGGTGATCGGCACCGGTCCAGTCGGGCGTGGACCGATTCGCATGCTGACGTGTTATATTTCCGAAGGGGCAGTTAGAGCGTACATGATAGGATAGGCGCAGACCCTCGGATTATTGATTGGATACGTGACGGTGGTTTTTTTATGGGATATATCAGATTGGCCATATCTAGTTGGATTGGCATATTGTGACCGCGTTGGTGGAGCGATGGAGGCCAGAGACACACACTTTCCACTTGCCGCACGGGGAGGCAACTTTCACATTATAGGATGTCGCGGTGTTGTTTGGGCTACCGATTGATGGGTTGCCTGTCACTGGTCGTACAGCTGGACTAGTACAGGATGGAGGCGTCGGTGAGGGGGGAGGACTTCGCTGCATGTGCGAGAGATTGTTAGGAGTGGTGCCTCCAGATGGTGAGCTTGTTGGTGCCTACATTCACATGCGGTTTCTAGAGGGGGAGATGTTTCGCCAGCTTTCGGCTGATGCCGATGATCACACTATAGCGTGTCACGCACATGCCCACATGCTGCAATTGATATCTAGGGCGATGTTTTGCGACCTATCGGGGAGTTACGCACACTTGATGTTCCTTCCACTGCTCGCGGAGCGAGCAGAGATACGCCATTATAGTTGGGGCGCTGCGACTTTAGCTTGGCTGTACCAGGAGATGTGTCGCGCCGCTGACGTTCCGCACTCACAGATCGGAGGAGCACTCCGCTTATTGCAAGTTTGGGCGTGGGAGAGATTCACGTTGTTAGCTCCTACGCGCCGCGATCTCCGACGTATTATTCAGAGGGACGAGGACGGACGGCCGATTGACCCAGCTCCACTCGCGTGGAGGTTAGTAACTCCACTTACAATCATTTCCTTCAGTTGTACTACGTACTAGTGGTTACACCTTGTTAAGTTACGTTTCATTGTGTATAGGTGGAGGGATCAGTTGTTGGCGCCTAATGTTCCGCAATACACGCTGCCCTAGTATAGATTCAAGTTAGACATGCACCGGGAGCACGAGGTAGTCGCAGTTATGTGTATTGATAGTATTTTTCAATATTTGCATATATTCCCGTCCCACCTCTGACATTTACTATATGTATATGCGCAGTTCGTATGGGCACCCTACACTGATGACATTGTTGCCGACCTACCGACTGGCTATGCAGTTGGGTCGGACCTCTGGGTTGCCCGAGTGCCACTCATATGTTTTCATATTGTCGAGTGGCATCTCCCAAACCGAGTGATGCTCCAGTTTGGATTTGGACAGGGCATCCCTAGTTGCTTCTGTACTTCGGGGGTCGATGTACGTGGGGAGGACTTGCACGAGATTAATGGTCGCGGTCGGGGGAACATAGATTGGGCTGCGGAGCACGCGATGTACGTGAGAATGTGGGGACATAGGCGGGAGTACATCGTCGAGGGAGTGCGGGCAGACGGCCCTATGTGTCCAGAGGATCCGTATTACGCGTGGTACAGGTCGATCACACGTTGCTTCGTAGATAGGACTGCGGCGGTCTACATGAGTCTCGTACGCTTACTCAAATGTATACCTAATTTTTTACCATTTACATTAGTAGTTCAATGTTGTAAGCACTACTTTCGTATGCTACAGGCTAACGTATTACACCAGGTCGACTCGTTATCATCAAACCCCGCTGTGAGCGATTTAGCGAGAGCTGGTTTGGACATTGTCTACGAAGACGAGCGACGGATCCCTACCCCACGCCGGCCCCCAGCCCTACGAGGTGGTCGAGCAGCTCCAGTACAAGAGGATCGAGCAGCTACCTCCAGCCGTCCATCGAGTCCGGCCTTCTCACCGCCCATTGTACATGAGGAGTATGTGCTTGGGCCGTCCGCACCGTATGCCCCATTGACAGTTGCTGATTTTGCGGGACCCTCTAGTAGATCGGCGGATTATCGATCTGACTCTGCCGCGACACCGTCGATGTCGTACTTACTAGGCGACCCTCTCGATGCAGAGGAGGTGGACGCACCCGGGTTGCCAGCTCGGACTCGTCCAAAGACTACATACGACATAGCTCCCCGTACGCTTCACCTAGAGATGGATTATCCAATACATATGGGCGGAGATGACAGACATGTAGCCCCTCGACGTGATCGGACGAGCACCCACCCCGACACCGGAGACAACCTCCATGCGGTACCGAGTAGGCGATATATGTATTTGTTAATTAGTTCATACTTTCATTTGTACATCAGATATATGTTTACAACTTCATTTGTACATAATGTATTTATTCATTATTCATTTGGGCATAATGTATTTATTAATGACTTCATTTGTACAACATCTATTTGTATAGAATATATCATTTGTACATAATGTATTTGTTTGGAGTATCTGTACATAATGTAATTGTTTGGAGTATCATTTGTACATAATGTAATTTTCTTAATTTTGAATCTATAGAGCAGCACTAGGTAAAGTGCCAAGCAGGTATCATTTATTGTAGTAATTTGATATGTTGAATGTATACGAATCTGATGAATGTAGCGTTGTGAACATACTGGTATCAATTGTATTTGAAGAATGTTTTCTTTACACAGGTGCGTGGATGGATATACTCAATTTGTAAACAGGACTCTGCCGAAATTAGTATAGTAATTTGATAGGTTGAATGTATACGAATCTCGTGAATGTAACGTTGTGAACATAATGGTATCAATTGTATTTGAATAATGTTTTCTTTGCACAGGTGCGTGGATGGATATGGTCAATTTGTAAACAGGACTCTGCCGAAATTAGTATAGTACTTTGATAGGTTCAATGTATACGAATCTCGTGAATGTAACGTTGTGAACATACTGGTATCAATTGTATTTGAATAATGTTTTCTTTGCATAGGTGCGTGGATGGATATGGTCAATTTGTAAACAGGACTCTGCCGAAATTAGTATAGTAATTTGATAGGTTGAATGTATACGAATCTCGTGAATGTAACGTTGTGAAATATAATTTAGTCTCTCTATGTATGCTTCTTAGGTTTTATTTCTACTTTTATTTTCACAATATTGAAAGTAACACCAAACGGGCCCCCGAGGAAAAAGGAAAGAATTCAATTAGGTGCAATTCAACTTGAATAGGGTTGAAATGTATACTCAGTAAAAGAGTTGTATGATATGATGATTTATCTTTAGAACTACCCCAAAAAATAAAATCCTAAAAAGTGTATACCGAGCCATTTGTATTTCTACAACAGTTGGTTCGTGGCATCATTGTATCCTTCCACTTTCAGATGCTTCAGAATTGTGTTACTCAAGATACAAAATTTTCATTAACATAAGAATTTTAATGTTTTGACCACAAACATATTGCTAATAGATTCTTTGGCATGGAGCATTAATCTTTTGTTCATAATAAGATTGATATGGAAAGGAGGGTATGTCTTATCTTTTTAAATATAAATTAATATTTTTTGTTAATTAATACCAAGTTGCGAATTTAGATATGAATGAACAGTTTCAATGAAAAATCTTTATTCTTGATAATGGAATTCGAACTAAACGAGGGAAAACATTGGAATACTTTGGAATCATTGAATGCACAAACCAAATGCCAAGCAAAGGCACAATAGAACCAATCATTAAATCAGAAATGTAATGACAATCCAAAATGTAGAAAGTTAAACATGAGCCAGACGAAAATAATAACCTATGATCTGTAAAGGAGGAAGTTAATGTAGTTAATGTAGTTAATATATATACATATATGATGAAGAAGTAAAAGTTAAAAAACATTAAATACAGGACAGTGTTGTCCCAACTCTATATGCTAGAACATGTTAGTAACATAGAAGAAGGAAATAATTTACAAATCTCTAAATTTTGTAGGATTCATGAAGGGTGAAACCGTTTAACATTCGGAAATGTAAAGACAATCCAAAGGGGGATTGTCGTTTGAAGGAGAAGCAGAATCAGAATTCAGCTTCTCTCAGCTACTCGCTGCCTTCTCTTCATTACCACCTACCCTGCCGAACATTGAACTACTCTTCTTCTCTGGTGAAATCCATGGATTCTCTGCAGGCTTCAAAATGTCCGTCAACAGCTTCTGGCCTACTAGCTGAGGCTGCTGCTTACTATCTTGTCCTCTTTTCTTTCATGCAGCTGTTGCTGTCGATTTGGCATTTGTTATTACTTGTTTTCTTCTACCCCCATTCTTTCCAAATTCTGGGCCACCAGCTACCATATTCACCTTAAAATCTTCATCGCTGAAATCATCGTTTTCATCTTCCCCATCAGATATCTCTGTAACAGTTAACGACTTTTCTGTGCTGCAGCCTTTGATACTTTCTTCCTCGCTGGCACTTGGGGAATTTCATGTTAATTCCCAACATCAAGAACAATAAGTTTTGAAATGAGCAGAAGACTCGATAAGTATAATTGTAGTAGTCATTGGAGGAGTAATGACTAGTATATCTGATCTGAGATCATCAGGGTGTTCCCTTACTTGGACAAATGGTACGGTTTGGAGCAAATTGGCCAGGGTGATTGCTAATCAAAGATGGATTCTGGGGGATTTTAGGGCTAAGGTTGAATTCTTTTTCCCTATGACTCTCTCTAATCACTAGTTCTGCCTAATTTCCCTGTTTGAAAAGGGGTGTCTGGGAAGACGATCTTTAAAATTTTTCAACATATGGACTCTAAACCGTAACTTTCTCGACATTATCAGACAAGGTTGGGATGCGCAGGTCCAGGGCTTTGACCAATTCAAATTGGTGACGAGACTTCAGGGCCTCAAAAAACCTGTAAAGGCTCTTAATGCATCCCATTTCTCCTAACAAAAACTGCACGACAATCCCTCGGATGGTGACCTGCAACTACTACTGAATGAAAAGAGAGGGACTATGAAATGATAGATGGGAAAGGAGAGGGAATGTGAAATGATAGGTGGTCTGGGTGTGCTGGATCTGAAAGCCTGGAATCTTTCCTTGCTCACAAAAACACTCTGGGATATCCACTATAAAAAAAGACTTTGTCTGGTCCAAATGCGTCAATCAAATCTACCTGAAAGGTTCAAGTCTATGGGAGGCCAGGATATCAAATGATGAATTCTCACTATACAAAAAGCTCATTAGAATTATGAATCAGATTATGTGAAGATGTGCGAACCACCTGGATGCATTGCTTCAGCTTTTTGAGGAATGGGACCTCGATCATTCTAGCTTTTTCATTTGCTATAACTTCTGGATAACTAAAGGAACTACGGTTCCTTAGTCCATGGTGGTTTGGAAGAGTGGATGTACCCCTATATATGCTTTCACTCTTTTGTTGGGAATTATAAGGAAACTACCTACTTGTGATAGGCTTATTGGGTTTGAAGGAAACCTATATTGTTCCTTTTGGTTGGTAAGAGAGTCGGTTTGGCCTCTACTGTTTATCTCATATGAAATGCCAGAAATAGGAAAAAATTTGAAGGAAAATCCATATCTCCAATGGAGTTGATTGTGACCATTCAGAAACATATATACACAGTACTAGGCCAAAAGGTCCCTAGATTTGCTCACGCTCTCTTAAGATCTTGAGTGTTAACTTTATTGCTTGTAATTTTGATGGAGTTCATTTCCCCCCCTACATCTGCCCAGTGTTCCATGTAAATACTCATTTTGATAAATATATTTACTTTTCGATCAAAAAAACAGTATGATAAATTAATGGATCATCAACTCTCTTTGTGCTACAGATAGCGGTAATAAATGGAACATAACATTTAAATATTTCCTACTCAATAGTAAAATATATAAAGATTTTCCTATTTAATTAAATATAGTTAATGTATATATATTTATAGTGTATGATTGTTATATATTAGATTTTAACTAAATCACAAAATTGTAAATTCAGCAAATCTCGCTACTCCAAGTAGCGATATTTAAAGGCGAGGCCCTATTTTTGTGGAGACGCAGCAAAATCTCGCTACTTGGAGTAGCGAGATTTTCCTAATTTACAATTCCCAGCCTTAATACACGTGGCAAAATCTCGCTACTTGGAGTAGCGAGATTATGTCAAAGTCATTCTGGGAAATACTTCCTAGAATGAGGTATTATTTAATATATTTTTTTAAAAAAAAAGTTAAAACCGGAAAAAACTCTATATTTTGGTATTTATTTCTCATTCCCTTCATTTTTTTTATTTTTTATTTTTTTTCTTTAATATTTTAGTAAAAAACTCGGCGTTTATGTTACATTATTGGCAAAAATATGGAAATAAAAATTAAAAATTAAAATCAACAAATCAATTTGATTAATATATTTTAAATTAAAATAAATTTAAAAATTTATTGAAACAAATATTCATTTTAATTTTAAATTAAATAAAATTGCAAATACAACAAAGTAATAAATATGTAAAACGAATACAAATCTTAAAATTATATTCTATATATACAAAAAAAGAGTGTTCATTTGAGTACAACTTCGTTATAATCTCCAAATATATAACCAAGAGCACTTTAATTTTTGTATCGTGATTTCTTTCTAAAGATGATTATAAAATTTTAATTCCTAAATGTTTTGATTTTTCTTTGAATGTTGAAATTTAGTTTATCTTCATAATTGTGTAGTTATGTGTGTATTGCCCAAAATAGTTATTCATAAGTCATACGATTTCAATACATCATTACCGTAACAAAGAAAATCATTATTAGTACCAAAATAAAACGAGTTAAATAAGACTTTCACTGATTAAACTGGTTATACGAGACTCAAGATCATCCTGACATTATGAAAAGGTCAATAACTCTTTACCAACGCCTAATTCATAAATTGATCAATTTTTTATCCATAATAAAGTCTAAATTAAATCTATTTTTAACAAATAAATAAAACATGAATTTGCATCTATTTAATTTGCTTCGATCATAACTTAATTCGATTTTAATGACTCTAGCTTATGCCTAGTGTGTTATAACAATATTAAATTTGCATTGAGCAAATAAGTAGTTGGATTATTTTCTTTATTTTTCTAAAGAACTTAATTACACAGTTGATAAGTTATTATGCAAATAAAAGCTTATTAAAAATACAGACCTTAATTTGTCAAGTCAATCACTACCCCGACGTATTTTGTTGCATGATGAGGTGGGATTGGATTTAAGCCAAAATTTTAATCTACTGAAAAAATCAAAGAAAAATGAATATTGTCATACCACTCAAAAATTTTCTACCAATAATACTTGCTAAAGCAAACTTCAACATGCATGTCACCTCTCCATTAAATTAATCAAATACTATTTAAGACAAAATACTCTATTAGAAGATGGCACACCATAGCTCTAATTAAGTTTATTTTCTTAGTTTGGTCATTAGTCACTGATCATGTACTCCTAAAAAAGGGAAAAGAAATTAGATCTTTTGGGAGGATCAATGTGAACTTCCCATCAAGTCTTTCCATTCAAGGAACACTTCAAATAGTGTATCTCGTATTGTAGGGCTCACCTATGACCTATGATTTGATAGGACCTACATTTTAAAATATTTTTATTAGATGAAAGGGTTTGATGGAAGGACCACGTTGATCATCTTAGAAGACCCAATTTCTTCTCCAATTAAAAATAATTATCAACGAGGGACATAATTATATGATATTGTCTCTTTAGTGTAATATACATGACCATTATACACACCAATTTATAAAAAAAAAAAAATCAAGATTTTCAGTCAGTTTGCACTTTCAAAAGCGTTTTAAGTAGATAATATAGCCACATGATAAAATGGTCATTTGTGTAATAGTTTAATCACTTATAGTTAAATAGTGTTTAATCTTTTTTTTTATTACACGAAAACTCCAGCCACCAACAACCCCTTCGGACCCCCTAGTGCGGCACCAAACCTACGGATCAAAGTCCTCCCCCTAAGTCTCGCTAATCAGGTAAAGTCCGGAATGAGGACACGGCTTCCGTGCATCAGTTGGGCGTTCGGCCAGCCGGACCCCCGGGACACATCTCCATTACCATCCATGGTCCCTGCTGACTCATAAAAAACTCTCACCATCCACGTTCTCCGCTAGCTCATAGAGCGAACTCTCACCATTCATGGTCCCCACTGGCTCACAGAGTAAATTCTCACCATCCACAGGTACTGCTGGTTTCGTGAGTGTATCTATAAATAGTGTTTAATCATATTTGAGGATCATGTTGCGTTCCTTTGTTTACTCTTTAGTATTATTATTATTTTTTTTGTTGGGTTTTTTTAGCATTGAAGCATAAGTTTATTTTTATATAAATAAGTAATATTAAATATAACTGATGTATTATATATTATATAATTGTTCGATTTTCTTAATTTATTTATTAAATCAATGTCATTCTCCTAATTCAGCACTTACAATTAAAAGAAAGGGTAAACATTAATTTTATAATTAATATTAAAATTTGCAATCATATTTTATTTTTATAATTAATTTTAAAATATTTCGGTCAAATTCGGTTAACCAAATTGCCTGAAAAGTTTGTTCGATCGAGTACGGTTCGGTTACAACACGTAATTCGATTGGTTTGGTTAGAGATTATTGTTAACCTAAAATTTTGATTAATTTAGTTAATTAACCGATTTAACCGAACCAACCATTTGCACACCCCTAATTAAATATGAGGTTCATTGTCATCCTACCCTCACACAATATCTCAGTCACTCATAACTATTAAACGTCGTAGTCTGGAAGTATATACGTGTGCCGCACAGCGGAAATGCAATATAGAGTCAGAGGGGCGGATGAATGGCTCTTTTCGCATATATTAAATTTCTCTACAAAATAAAACTCTTGACAAGATTTCAAGTAATTATATCACAATATAAGTAAAAGTAAATCATGCACAAGACTTAAAATAAAGAGTAGGCAGAAAAAAGCTGAACACCGGGTTTTAACATGGTTCGGCACCCAGCCTACGTCAACGCCTTAACATCAAGTCAAGGATTCCACAATCCACTATCAACGCTCCTTCCCGGTGGAGACAGCCTTACAACTCGGGTACACAACCCTACACTTAGGAACAAATCCCTACTTGCTCGCAAAGAGCATTTACCAAGCGGTTCACCAAGAACCCTCACAATGGTTCACAAAGAACCTTACATGAAGTAGATGATTACAATGAGAATGCTCCTTGAATGAGAAAATATTAAATTACAAAGCAAACCTCACACTTCTCTCTCAAGAATTGTATCACACAAGATTGGAGAACAAGAGAGATGAGTGCTTGTGAATATGAACTATGATGCAATGTGCTAGGTTTTGGAATCAAAGATATTTTTCACTATAAGCTTATACAAATCATCAAAATCATGTTTAAACAAGTCTAAAAACTTATATTTATAGTCAAAAATCCTTTATAGCTGTTGGGAGCAATTTCCAAACAAAACTGACCGTTTTCTAGCCGTTGGGATGCTGTCACCATCCCAAACCGTCGACGGTTTCCTGCATGCGTCGACGATTACCCGAAATCAGAAAAAGTCATCAACATAAATGTTGTGGAATATTTTCTTAACTTTCCATAGAAACCAAGATCACCCTATTTGGACACTTCTACCAAACGTTATGCCCCTAATACCGAAATATGTTCAGGACTCGAGGGTGCACTACGTTATGATAATTCTCGGTTTTTCCTTATCAAAAAGCTTTTTTATGACTTAAAACATTCTTAGACAAAAGTATAAAAAATATATTAAGTCTAATAAAGTTTAATACTTGTCCAAATGAGTTTCCCCTTGAATATAAGATATCTTGTTCATGAAGATACATTTTAAACTCGTATGATATCTTATTTGCTTAAAATGTCCTTTATGAAAATATACATGACTTCTTTAAGGCTTTAGGACATTAACCATGCTTTGACAAAATCGGGACCAAGTTTTGAAAATGCTTATAAAACCAAGATGTTAAAAACTTGTCCCTTTTAAAAACATGTTTGAATTTATGATTGATTTAACAAACTCTTTAAATTTAACTTTGAAAGTCATAAAAGGTGAGTTTGTGTTTATGACTTTAGTGCAACCCTATAAACTCATGCGTCCTAATATACATGCATTTTACTCAACTCTTGTTCAGAAATCATGAATGAACAAAACTAGCAAGAGTTACAAAACACTACCTCATACACTCCCCAAATGTAACACCCCGACCCCTAGGGGCCTGGGATATTAACTTTTTACTACTGATTTACAGCGGAAGCAAAATAAACTCAATTTTTATTAAACCAGAGCGCTAATTATTCCTGTTACAATCACTTATTTCAAAAGAAGAAAATTACACAAACGTAAATATCTGAAATCATACTAATGTTTCTAATTAATCTTTATTTTTCTAATCCCCACCCGCATGCTTGCTAAGCCTGATTTCCGACATGTCCTTCAGAGTTATCTGAAATAAAATATGATCGGGGTGAGACGACGCTCAGTAAGTAAATAAGATTATTATTAGTGTGTGGCCAAAATGAGCTTTTAAAGAATTTCGTAAAACAATATTTAATACTATAACTTCAAAACTGCTTTTAGAATAAACATAAATTTAAAAATTCCTGCATAAAACTTTTTCATCAATTTTAACAGTAAATTTTTATAATCATATACTATAACTGTTAAATTAAACTTTTAACTTTAAAACTGTAAAAATATTTAATGATAAACATACATATACTTTTCCTTGTACGTTTTCCTTAGATCGTCATTTAAGCACCAAAATGATCCTTTTCACGTAAACTTACACTTTTCCTTCAAATCATCAGTAACTTTGTACACGTAATTAAATATGTATAAACATATATTGTAAAAACCCACCCTTAGGCCTGTTTGCCGTAAGTCATGTTTACCCCCATGACTGGGTTGTGCGGTCCGAAGACTGGACTTAGCTGGCTGGCCGACCAAACTAAATCAACGTACGTAACTTTAAGTGAGATTTTCCTTATTAAGTCCTGGACTTAAACCAGGTGTGCACTCAGGAGAAATCCACTAACATAAATAACCACTCTGTAAACAGTGTGGGTGCACTCTGATCCGTATAAACTTTAAGCTGCGGTACCGAGCATCTGTAACTTTGAACTTTCGTTGCCATAAGGAGTTTTAAAATCATCTTATTATAATTTATGCAATTTAAAATAATATCGTGAAAATCTCATCTTTACTCATATTTTCATAAAAAAATGCAACGTATAAATAAACTCATGTCACACAATTTTTGTGTTAAAAATATATATAATTTTATTTTTGAATAGAAAGAAATGCTGAAAATTTACCCGAGAGGATTGGAACATTTCTTAACTCAAAAAGTAGATGCAAGTATATTAAAGATAGAACTGGTATAATTAAATATGCGTAAAAATAAACTCATGGAAATTTTGTGGAACTAATTAACATAATTAAAATTTACGTACAAAATAAACTCGGGTATGAATTTAAAATAAAAAGAAACTAACATAATCAAAATTTACTTACAAATAAACTCGGGTATAAATTTTGAATAAAAATACTAACATAATCAAATTTACTTACCTTCTTCTTTTACCGTGTGCTACGAACACAATAATTATCTTTAAGAAATGAGATCGGAAAAAGTGGGTGATTAAGAATTTATTCAAAAATTCTCTCTCCACCACAAATTCTTTCACTCACTAATCCTTCTCTTCCTTGGAAAATTGTTGTGAAAAATGAAGGTTGAGAGCTCCCTATTTATAGGAAAATTTTGGGGAAGAAATAGAATTTATAAAAATGTGGGGAGATGGGTGAAATTAAAATTTTAAAAATTAAAGAATGGGCAAGGGATGGGCAAGGTATGGGTTGAGTGGAGGCTATTTGGGAGTGCTTGCCACCATTCCCACTAAATAAATTTTTAATTAATTACTTACCTAATTAATTAATCTATTACCTAACTAATTATTTTATTATTTTATTATTTTTCTTAATCATTATTATCATTATTATTATCATTGTTATTAATTTTAAACTTGAGTGGAGGCCATTTGGGAGTGCTTGCCACCATTCTCACTAAATAAATTTTTAATTAATTACTTACCTTATTAATTAATCCATTACCTAACTAATTATTTTATTATTTTATTATTTTTCTTAATCATTATTATTATCATTGTTATTAATTTTAAACTATATTTAGTATTTATTTTATTTTATTTTATTTTATTTTTGAACAAGAATTAAATTTAAATTTTAAAAACTCATGTGGGCCCCACATGGTCTTGTGGGCCCCATGTAGTCTTGTGGGCCCCACACAATTTCGAGACCCAAATGGATCGTACGTAATTCCAATAACTCTTATACGATTTTATGCATCCTGCATAGTTTTGAGACTTGTGAAAACCTTCATACGGTTTCGGGACTCATGTGGGCCCCACACAGTCTTGTGGGCCCCGCATAGGATACCTATATTATTATTATTTGATCATATATTTCTTCATATTATATCAGTTAAAATATTGTTTTATGTACTCATTTACGTATATAAACAGTGTCTTGTGGCTCCGGGACTCATGTGGACCCCACATTGTCTTGTGGGCCCCACATATGATACCTATATTATTATCATCTTATTATGTATTTCTACAAATTATGTCTGTCAAAACACTATTTTATGTATATATACTTATTTACGTATACAAACAGTATCTATCCTGTTTATCCTATGAAATTCCATTTTGACCAGGCCGACCTCCAGGGAGCGACTGAGCCGCAATGGTCTCTGAGCACTTGCTAAGACAAGGTCTTTCTTAGGCATCAAACATGGAATCAAGGATCCTACAGAAAAACACTTCTGTATTGATATTAATTTAATGACTATTTTTATTATTTTATTATTATTGTACTTTAATCATATATATATATTTTTGGGTCATCACACCAAATACATATAAGACAACATTAAACTTCCTTTGGTCGTGCTTGGGTCCTTCCGAGTACGTGTCCATTTAACCTTTCCTTCTTGATGTCTATTCGGTCCGATCTTTGCGTTTTTGAACCTGTACTAAACATGATCTGTAAAGATAAGAAATATAATAAATAGGTTAATATTTTCAAAACACAATAAACCATGATGGTGCAGCAATTAGGCTAACAATAACTCATATCTAATTTTGTCAATATCATATTACAACTCACTCTGTAACTTATGTTTTTCCTTTTTTTTTTTCTTTAAATGTTGAAATTTAAGTTTATCTTCATAGTTGTATCATTAGCTGTATACAATCCAAAAATGTTATTTACATATTGTATAATTTCAATACATTTTTCCGATAGTAAAGAGATTCATTTTAAATACCAAAATGAAGATTATGACTAGGTAGGACTTCCACACGATTAAATTGATCATACAACCACACAATAGAATAGTCAATTATTAAATATAATCGTTCATTGCTCACTTCTAATCCATCAATGAATCAATTTTTTATTCATAATAAGGTCTAAATTAGTTCATCAATTTTTTTATAAATGCCTATCATATTATAATAGTTTTAAAATTGCACTGTGGAAATAAGCAATTATGTCATGTTTTCATTCTCCTAAAGAACTTAATTAAGCACTTGGTCTATAATGTACCAGTAAATATTTAAAAATCATGTTAATATTTTCTTCTATAAATTTCTATCCCATTATATTCTTTTTCATAAATAGACCTACATAAATTTACGGGTCCATTGAAACTGATTTTAAAGTAGTGATAATCTATTTTAGAATATTCTACATAACTAATTATTTATTTTATATAAGTAATTATGCATTAGATTGTGGGTCATTTTAAAATAATAAATATTTATTTTAGCAAGAAAATCTCATATATAATGACTTAATACAATAAAATTATTATATATTTAAGAGTTTGTAATGTGACACTGTTTTTGGGAGTTCCAAATTTACTCCGTTAATTTGAGTTTGTGCGACTTTAAATAAAATTCGTTAAAATTTAAACAAATCTAAATTCAAGATACGAAATTTGTACTTTTAAAAAATTTGAAAAAAATTGTGTAATAAAAGTAGTACTGGGATGATTATAGTATAAATCATGAGTATTTTTTTTAAAAAAAAAAGTAAATATTTGAATTATGATTAGTTAGGAATTTTTAATTTAATTTTCAATTTGTAAAAATTGATTTTTGAAACAACAAAGGAATAAATGTATATTAAAAATTGCTTCATATTTTTTTAATTAATAATAATGAAGATATAGGTTCCTTTTAGAGTTTTTTCCCGTTTTATTATTAATGATAAATAAAATATTAAATAATACTCTTATTGGGAAAATATTTCCCAAAATGATGCTCACGTAATCTCGCAGTTTGGTGTTGCGAGATTTAAAAATCTAACGAATAAGAAACTGACATGTGACACGGTGGTAGAGCAAATCTTGCAGCACTAAGCTGCGAGATTTAATTGGCCAGCGAGTGAAAAGCAGACACGTGACAAATCTCGCAGCATGATGCTGCGAGATTTAAGTGTCCTTATTTTCTTTCATTTTTCTCCAATAAAATCTTTCTAAAATGGTAACATTAACATATTATATATATATATATATATATATATATATATATATATAAAGAAGAAAAAAAAATATCAAAAATTTATGAAACACTAAAACTAGATTCAAAGATAAAAATAAAATAAAATAAAATCAGTATTTTAAATAATATTTTTAAAATTAAGAAAAGTTAAAATTTTAATTGAATAAATACTCATTTTTATCCTTGAATAAAAAAATAATCCTTAATATAACCCAAAAGATAAAAATTAAGGATTTAAAATAATACATATATAGATAATCTTATTGTATTAAATTTAATTCCAACTTAATTAATAAAAGGAGTTATTGATAAAAGAGATATTTTTAAGATTAAACATTTAAAATTTAACATATATCATATATTAAAATTACTAATTTATATTTAATTATTAATTAATTAGTAATTCGGGTAATTCAATTAACCAAATTAAAGACTCCCATACCTGAATCGAAATTCAAATACCCAAAATTATCTAAATCTAGAACCGAACCAAACCAATTGAACTCGATCGGTTAATTCAGTTAAACCCGAATTATGCTCACCCCTAACCATGATGCAATTTTACAATAAATAAATAAATAAATCCCCCTTTTATCATCACTTATTATTATTATATATTATTTGAAAAAAAAAGTCATTTAAAAAATATATTTTCTATTTGTCAATGTGCATGTACAATAAGATTATTCATATATCACTAATTAAAAAGCAAGTTTTGAAATTAAATAATTTATATTCTATTAAAAATTTTATTTTTTATCTTTTTGGTTATATTAAGGATTATTTTTTTATTCAAGGATAAAAATGAGCATTTATTCGATTAAAATTTTAACTTGTCTTAATTTTAACAATATTATTTAAAATACTGATTTTATTTTATTTTATTTTATTTTTGAATCTGAATCTAGTTTTAGTGTTTCATAATTTTTTGACATTTTTTTTCTTCTTTATTTATATATATATAAAAATATATAATATGTTAATGTTATCTTTTTAAAAGATTTAATTAGAGAAAAAGGAAAAAAAATAAAGACACTTAAATCTCGCAGTATTATGCTGCGAGATTTGCCACGTGTTTGCTTTTCACTCGCTGGCCATTTAAATCTCGCAGCTTGGTGCTGCGAGATTTGCTCCACCACCGTGCCACATGTCAGCTTCTCATTCGTTAGATTTTTAAATCTCGCAGCACCAAGCTGCGAGATTACGTGAGCATCATTTTGGAAAACATTTTCCTAGTAAGAGTATTATTTAATATTTTATTTAATTTTAATAATAAAACAGGAAAAAACTCTTCCTTTTATCAGTGAGGAGGGAATCTTTCCACGTTCATAAACTACTTCAATAAAGTAAAAGGTGGGTCGCACGTGTTGTTTCGTGGGTTCCACGTGTCCATATAAACAACTTGGCAGACAGAGCTCTCTGTGCTTACACGTGGCACTAAATCATTCGTGCCGTGTTGCAGGGGGAAATTACCAAGGCAGCGTTTATATTATTTTATATGAAAATTAAAATTAAAAATTAAAATCAACAAATTATTCCGATATTTTTTTTAAGTAAAATAAATTAAAACTTTATTGAAAAAAATATTCAAATTTGTTTCAAAATTAAATAACAATTAAAAATATAAATTAATAATAATAAATACCCAATAAGAATACAAATTTAAAAATATTTTTTATTTATATATAAAAAAAGATATTCGACAGTGTGTAATCTCGTCATAATCCCCACAAGTCTAATTGAGAATCTGATTTTTATGACACATTTTCTTACTAAACATTATTAGAATGTACTATAATTTTTCCTTACATATTTAGATATGTACTGTCTAAAATAATTATCAAGAAGTCATATAGTTCTAATACTTCTTTAAGATAGTAAATAAAATCATTATAAACACTAAAATGAAGACTATAGTTAGGTAAGACTCTTAGTAATTAGACTAGTTAATAATAGCACAATAAAATGATCACCTATTAAATATGAAATTCGACGTCATCCTAACCTCATGAAAAGCTCAATAAATCATTACTAGAATTTAAGTCATCAACGTATCATTTTTATTCATAATAAGCCCAAACTAGTTAATCTATTTTTAAAAAATAAATCAAATAAAATTTGCATCGATTTGATTTGATCATAACTCAATTTGATTTTAATGATTCTCCCTTATGCCTATTATATTACAATAGTGTTAAAATTGCATTGAGCAAATAAGTAGTTAGGTCATTTTCTTCATTTTCTTAAAGACCTCATTTACACAATTGATAAGTTGTTATGCAAACAAAAGTTTAGTAAAAATATTTACAAAGAAGTTTGAAGGAATTTAGATAATGGTACCAAAAAGATCCTATATTAGGTTATGAAACTATGAGATATTTTAAACAACTAATGGCATCTTTGGATTTCAAATGATTGATGACATTTTAAACAACTAATGGCATTTTTATTTCTCATTTTTAAATCTCATGTTTGATCCATCAATATATCAAATTTTTATTAATAATAAAGTCTAAATTTGTTAATGACTTCTTTAAAAAAAATAAATTAAATATGAATTTGCATCTACTTGCTTCGATCACAACTCAATTCACTCTTATTGGTTTTTATGCCTATTATATATTGGTTTTTATGCCTATTATATTATAACTATATTGAAATCGCATTGTGCAAATATTCAAGTTTGGTACTCAGAAATTTGAAAGAATTTAAGTGCAAATGCATACAAATCCTTTGATGTTTGTCATAATTTATAACAATTTACGCAAACTTGAGTATACTATTATGTAAAATTTGTATTAAACAGTAAATAGAAAATTATTTTATATATAAAAAATTAATAAATTAAATGTTTCTCGCTCAAAAGGTAACCTAGTTCAATAAAGCCTCTTCTTAATTGAAGTAAATATTAAATATTTTTCGCTGAAAAGGTAACCTAATTCAATAGAGTCTCTTCTTTAATTGAAGTAAATATTAAATACTTCTCTCTCGAATGGTAACCTAGTTCAATAGAGTCTCTACTTTTATTGAAATAAAACCTAACACAATTAATGTAAAGCCCCAACCTAGGTCTGCTAGGGAGCACTGCATCTCTCCTCTTCCGCCTGGACCAGATAACAGAGAGGCGGGTCATATCGGACTAATGACTGACTCCACAGACCAACACGTATCCTTTTCAGTGTGTTTTGTCCTCACTCGCACACTTTCTGAGAAAACTTCCCAGAAAGTCACTCATCCTAAGATTACTCTAAGTCAAACACGCTTAACCGTAGAGTTCTTATGGGAAGACTCCTGAAAAGAAAGGTACACCTTATTGATATGGATAGTAACATCAATCCTTTTTAAGTTTTTTTTCCATGAGGTTTCACATTCTCCTTCACTTACAGAACGCAACGTCCTTGTTGCGAACCCACATTTCCAAACCCAGGTGATGTGAATTTTATCATACTTTCGGTTGGATAATTGTTCTGATACCATTTGTAATGCCCCAACTTGGGTCTGTCAGGGAGCAATGTGTCTCTTCTCCACCACCTGGACTAGACAACAAGGGGTGGGCCTTATCGGACTAATGATTGGCCTCATAGACCAACACGTGTCATTTTCAGTGTGTTTTGCCCTCACTCACACACTTCCTTAGAAAACTTTCCCGAAGGTCACCCATCCCAATATTATTCCAATCCAAACACATTTAATCGTGGAATTCTTATGGGAAAACTCTAGAAAAGAAATGTGCACCTTATTGATATAGGTAATAACATCAATCATTTTTAAATCTTTCTTCCACGGGATATCACAACTAAATCATGTTTGACTTATAATGTGTCGATGATTGCTTAAAAATTGCTCAATTAAAGATAGTTATCCACAAGGGACATAATTATACAATGTTGTCATCTAATGATAGCATCAATAACAATTATCTATATCATAAAAAAAACCAGATTTTAGCTAATTATAACTTTCAACTAATAGTTCAATTTTTTATAACTAACTCATGTCTAATTCTATCAAGGTATTGCGACACATTCCTATTTGTTTCCTTTTTTAATTTTCTTACTTTTTTTAACATTGAAACTTGAGTTTATTTTGTATTTTTTTCATTGACCATGTATTATCAAAACATAACTATCCACAAGTCTAAAAATTAATTACAACATCTCATAATAACAAAGAGCATTCTTATACACTAGAAAAAGAAGACCATCATATACTTAATTAGTACTTTTATGTATATGCTTGAAGGGTTTAAACAAATACAAAACTAGACGGTTTCTGATTAACGATTAGGTGTGTAAGCGCATCCCGATCGCAATGAAATCACTAATGAAATTCCCCAAAAGACAAGATTCAAGTGTCATTTTACCCTCACATATCATCCAAGTCACTCGTAAGTCGTGACTCGTATCTCATCTTGTTAATATCATATTACAATGTACTATGTAACTTACGCTTTTTTTTTCCTTTTCTTTTTGGCTTTGAATATTGAAAATTAAGTTTATCTTCAAAATTGTGTCGTTAAGTGCGTACAACCCAAAATATTTATCCACAACCTATATAACTAGATATCCACAAGCCGTATAATTCCAATTCCGCTTCTCATAGCAAAGAGAATCGTTATAGATACCAAAAGAAGCTCAGTAGGACTCTCGCGCAATTAAACCGGTTATATAGCTACGCGATAAGATGGTCAACTATTTAATATAAGGCTTGACATCATTCTATGGTGACGAAATAGTTCAATCACTCATTACTAGAGTCTTATTCATCAATGGATTAATTTTTAATTCATAATAATAAAGTCTAATAATAGTTAATCTATTTTTTAAAAAAATAAATCAAATATGAACCTTCATCAAGTTGCTTCGATCATTACTCAATTTGATATTAATAATAACTATCGATTTGATTAATGATTTCTCTGCCAACTATATTATAATTTTTTAAAAAAAATTGCATTGTGCAAATAAGCATAGTTACATCATTTTTCTCATTTTCTGAACTTATTTAAACATTTGATTAAGTGTCATGAGAATAAGAGCTTGGTAAAATTATTTAGGTTTTGGTGCCAAAAAGTTTGAAGGGCTACTAAATTCTTCCTTATTACTTCATTTCAAGTTATTTTAAACTCATCTCTGCCCCTTTTCATGCCAAAAACCATAACTAACTCCTCCCCACAGTATTCTATTAGGCCTGCGTTTTAAATGCACAAACCATCTAAGTCGTCACTTCCTTATTTTGTTTCCAACCGGTGTTATGCCTAAATTATTTCATACATGCTTATTTCTTACTTTATCTTTTAATGTTAAATTACTCATCCACCTTAATATGTGCATCTCAACAACTTTCATTTTTTTGTACATGTTGTTTCTTAATTGTCTAGTATTCTAAATTTCTAAATTAATAATCGAAGGTCCAGAACTTATGCTCTCAAGTACAACCTGACATCATTTTTGGGAGTTCAAAATTAGTACATTTAATTTGAATTTGTAAGAATTTGGATAAAATTGTATTGAATTTGTTCAAAATTTATATAAATCAAAATTTACACCTTAAAATTCACACTTTTAATCACCATCTTATTACATATTTAAGTGAAACCTTAAATTATAATATTAAATTATATTAAATTTTATCCGGACCTACACAAAATATAAATTCAAGACTCGATATTCATGTTTCCTAACACGAATTAGTCATTCATTCATGTTTTTACAAAAATACTTGATACTATTAATCTTATCTACACAAATTTAAATCCGCCATTAATGATCTATATGGGTCACACCCTAGTGTACATGGATCTTATTATCTTAAGAATGTGGAAGAGGAGTGTAGCTCTTGCTGTTTTGCAACGGCAATGGAATGTATGTGTTGCAGGGGGTGTGTTGGATTTCTACTTCTATATATTTTTTTTGTTACTTTTTTAATAATTTTTAATTTTTTTAATATTTTATAATCTCTAATACTATAAAAAGAATTCTTTTTTATAACCTTTCAAAAATATCAAATCTATTCCTATATTAACTAATACCCTAAATATGTTTTTTTTAAAAGTTATTTTACATGTTATTAGAGTGATTAGTAATGGACCATACGTATATGGACACCAAGGTCAATGTCAAATTATTTATAACAAAATTAAATAATTATTTTTTATATAAATATTTTATAACACATAAATAAAATTTAATTTATTCATCCATTAATTACATAAAGTCATGTGTTATCATTACCATTCAATTTCACAAAATAATTTTTTTATTTAGCACACGCGGCGACTGGTAATAACAAATAAAGGGAGCGTGAAGTGCACGCGATCTGCAAGGGGCGTGGGATTGACTCCCTAGTCCGAAAGAGAAAGGGCTCCACTTTCTTTTTTTATCTTCTACGCCCCCACCCTGGATAACGCTTGCCCATCTCATCATTCAATTCACGCAAGTAATAGCACCTCCGATTTCAACAGAACCGTCGGCTTCTGCTCTCTCTCTCTCTCTCTCTCACCTTCTACCTCATCCCTATTTTCTCTCTCCAGAAAATTCTTCAGATTCCTGAGAAACAAACAAACCCTTCCCTATCACAATCCTCCACATGCTCTAGTGAGATAAAAAACCTCTCCAATCGAGCCGCGCGCTGATATATACGCACTGGATAATCGCAAGCCTTCTCAGTTTATCCACTTGCCTTAATTTCTATATAATACCCTGTGGATCTGTGTTTTCTCCTTCAAATTTTCATTTTCTCGGTGTTTTTCGGCGTAGGATTTGCATTTTCCGTCGATTGCTTCTGTAATTTTGTCTTGCGTTTGTCATTAAGATGACGAGACAACAACAGGATCGGCAATCCAGGTTGTTCTACGAGCTTTCTGCTCTCGTTCTCGACATCCTCCGATTTCCGCCGTCGTCGTTGCACCTCCCTGACGGCTCGCCGGCCGTCGCTCCTTCGAGGAGGTCGGTTATGCCTTCGAACATGTCTCCGGCGGGATTTGCCTCGTTGCTTCTGGGGATTTCGCTGTCCCTGATGCTCTGTGGATCGGTCACTTTCTTTATTGGGTTCTTGTTGATGCCCTGGGTGCTTGGATTGGTCTTGGTTTTCTACGTAATTGGGATAGTTTCGAGTCTCTCGATGTTGGGAAGGGCCATTCTTTGTCATGCCGCGGCGCTGGCCACTCCCCGGAAGGAGATTTCTGGTACGTTTTTTTCTTTCTCGAGAACAAAATCTTTCTTTTTGGCGCGTTATTCCAATTTTCTTGTCTTTGTGGAGTTTCTCGTTAAAATTTACGTCCGTGATTCCACTGATTCGTCTCTTTCTCTACGACTTTGAATTGTTTGTTTTCTGCGAATCCTGATTGTTCTGCTGATTTTGTTGTGAGCAACGTTGGGTTAACGCAATAACTCTCCCAAGTTTGGACATTTGGAATACCTATAGCACTTTGACAAAGAGCAGTCTTTTAACTTTTTGACCTCTGTTTTAGCAATGATATTAGACATGCTAAGCTAGTAATTTGGCAAGTTTTGGAGAACTGTTTTGGCAAGTTTTGGAGCACTGTTTTTGTTTCTATCTGTGAATTTCTTTTTGTGTGGTTCTAAATGTACAGATTAATAAATCACGAGAACAGTAATTATTTACAAGAAAATTCTATTGACATAGCTGAACAAAAATTTGGATGCTCTCACCTTTAATCTCTCAGATTACAAGAACACTATAATATTTTTTTTAATAAAAAAGGCTTTGGATTGAACTCCTCACTCAGATCCAGGGATACAGACCTCTCTCTCTCTCTCTGGAGGCTTCCGTCACATTCCATGTGCCAAATGTGCAGTAAGTATACTTGTATGAACAAGAACAGTAATAAATTCGATTCCTTTCTATTCTTATGTGCAAATGTACAGTAAGTGTACTTGTATGAATGTGTGATTGAGAAGGAAGAAACATGAGTTTGGATAGAAGATTTCCTAAGGACTGTGTCCACCTTTTTCTGAAAATAATAGTTGGAGAGAAAAATTAGCTCGCAAAGTTTGGAGACAAATGTCTTTTCTTGTAATATCTCTTTATGTTCACCACATCAGACACGCAAATATCTTTCACTTCCCCTCAATTTTTTTGATCTTTCCATCGACACCATGTCTCAAAACATAAGGATTTTGAAGCCCATGTCTCAAACTTTGATTTTTGCTTGTCGCGCGTAGCTGAAATATAGAGAATTCCCACGAGAAAATCATGTCTTGCCAATTCCAATTCCCTTTAGCCTATTTTCTTTCATGAATTCTTTGGATTTTTAAAATTTAAGGGCGAAAAACTGCGTTGTGGAGTCCAAGCAAAAGTACTGATTAACCACTACATCTGAGCTTTAAGCTGAGGTGTGTTTTTTGTTGCATCAAGCATGAAAAAAAAAATTTATTTAACAGCATGATTATGTGCATTGGGGATGGGTTTCTGAGCTAGTACTAATCTTTAATGCGTGAATGGACTGAAATTACGGCATTTTGTTTGATATTTGACCAAACAGCGCTGCAGAGTTTTGGCATTTTATATGATATTTTGTTTGGTAGTGCCTTGCAACAGCCATGGTAGCTTTGATTGTGCATTTTGTTTGATATTTGAGCAAACAGCGCTGAAGAGTTTTGGCATTTTATATGATATTTTGTATGGCATTGGCTGGCACCATATGGTGTTTTTCTAATGACAGCAAGGCATATGGTTTTTTGTACCTTCCTTTTGCAACAGCCATGGTAGCTTTGATTGTGTAATTGCTCAAGAAAATCATGGGCATTACCTGTTCCTGTGTTTCTTCCCCAATATCTAGGCATGGGCATGGTCATGGTCATGCGTAACAGTCTTGGATCCAACATTGGTGAGGTATTGTCCGCTTGGATCCACTAACCTTACCAGTTTATCCTATAAAAGATGTCTTACATGATTGGAGTTTAAATCATTCTTCTAAATTTAAGATCTCTCTAGTACACATCTGATGATGTCGGACCGTAACAGGCTTTCCCATCCATCTCTAACGTTATCATCGGAGTGATCTCCCTAGTACACATCCGATATGGGACATGACAACCTATCTGATTGAAATTATGCCTTAGTTAGGTTTGGTTATAGTATAACTCTCTTGACCAAGGCTTCATTTATTCTTTTTCCCAACTTAATAGGTTTTTTTCTTTTTTTTTTTTGGGGAGAGGGGGGGGGGGCGACACTGAAGTGCTACTATACAAATTTGATGATTTTGATTACTTCAATTCGGTTGTAGAGAAAAGAGAAGTCTTATTAAACATTGTCCATTTCTACCAAGATATTAGAAATCTAAGGAAACTCAATAGAGCAATCAATAAACAACAACAACAAAACCAAGGCCTTAAGTCCTACTAGGTAGGGTCGGTTATATGAATTATTTTCCGCCAATTTATGTGATCGTGGACCATTTCTTTTGACAGATTCAGGGATATTAAATCCTTACTCACTCTTCCACACAATAGAGCAATCAATGTATGTGAATATTTACACTGTTCTAACTTTTCTTCTTTGGGTTTGGAGAGATTAATACGAAAATCATTTGTGTTTAAAAAGTAAATGAATAAATTTTATTCGAGCTATTAGTTGAACAGCCTGGGACCCTACTTATGGTAAGGTTTCCAAACATATCAATATTGGCTGGCAGGATGCGGTACATCCTATCAACGTTTGATAGCTTTGAAAGTGTCTTATTAAACATAGTGCCTTATTAAACATTGTCCATTTCTTATTTTTGTCATAGAGAAGAAACCAGCTCCTTACCTGTTTACATTTTCATACATGCAGACTGGTAGGATGTGGCAATTCTGTACTAGTGTGTGGAAGAGAGAAATGAGTGTACTCAAGGCTTCTACATGGATCCATATAAGCAGGAATTTGTGGATACGTAGGTGTTCTGAAGATTTAGTGTTGCATGTGGGCATGGCCCCCTTTAAACTGGGAATGTGTATTTCCTCCCTCCTTTCTCTCTTTGGTTTGGGTCATCCCTATTCAGCAACTTCTGTGTTTGTGGATTATTTGTAAGGCAGCTGTTGGGCATTATAATATATATATATATATATATGTTTGTGGGTCTTTTACTGGTTTCTACTTGGAAAGGAGGAAGCAGAAAGCCCCAATTTTTTGGTTTTGAAGGAAGATGAAAGTAGTCCGATTTTGGTTTGATAGGCCCATTTTTTGGTTTTGAAGATGAAATTAAATAAATAGCCTTTTAAAAAATTTTTGATGAAAGTTCATACCACTTAAAATTAACTCATTGTTTGATGCATATGAATAGGATGGAATAATTTTGCCTCTTAATTTTGTTATATTCTCCATTTAAATTTTTCTTTCATGTTTTGCCCATCTCACTTGGCTCTACAGACTAAACAAATGTAATATAATTAATAACATTACAATAATGGAGAGGGCCACATATTTGTTACTATCATGACTCCCTCTTTTCAATCAACTCACTTTAACATTTTATTTTGATTAGCAAGAAAAGTAAAATATATAATAAATGAATAAAATTTTAACATAAGACATCATTGACATTTGTTTTTTAAAATTTTAATCATACTAGAATATATTTTTATTTTTAAAAAATTATTTGATTTAAAGAGAAAATACAATATAAATTCTTTCAAAAAAATATTAATTTAACCGGGTTTTTTATTCAAGCTTTTATTTTGTTTGGAGGAGCTTAAACAAAATACAACATATATTATTAATTATCTTCTGAACTCATTCATGCATTAAATAATTCAACAGAATTTATAGTTTCCAATACAATCTTAGAAAAATATTCAAAATAATTCAATCCAACCATCATTAAATTTCATTGCAATTTATGAATCTCCAAATCAAAGCCTAAAAAAAAAATAGAAAGTGGAAGGGAAAAAACCATGGGCTTGGGGATAAGATTGAGACGAATCAGGAGCCCATGTAAAGGTGAACGCCAATAGCAATCAAGAAGACGCAGATTAAGGCGAAGTAGAGAGTGGCGTGAATGAGAATGGAAGCTCCGCTGGTCTGGAAATTGCCGAACTCCACGAACCGGTTCCGCCCCGGCACCTGGAACAGCAGTCCCGGCGACAGCAGCACGAACAGCACCACCGCAACGAACACCGGGCCCCAGTCCGACATCTCTCTCTCTCTCTCTCTCTCTGAAATTGAAATTGAAATGTGGAGGGTGGGGAGTGGGGGTTTATGTAAGAAACACAGACTTCTGAGGGAAGCAAAGAAGAGAGAAAGATGAGCAATGTAACAAGAGCGAGTTGGGCGGAGCTTAGCGGCTCAAGTTACCCGGGGATTCACTCTCCCCCTTTCTCCTTTTCCTTAAAATAAATAAAATGTGTAGTGCTTTCTATTTTTTATTTTTTAAAGTCTTGATTGCTGGGGGGCTTGAACATTTATTTTTTGAAAGAAGCAAAATACGAAGAAATGTAGTTTAAAAATTAAAGAATATTTTTATTTTCTAGGTTTTTTAGGTTCATATAGGAAATTTAGAAGAAAAAAAAATAGAATTTATTTTCAATTTTTCCTAATTAAATAAGATATTATTTTTTAATTATAAAAACTAAAATTATTTATTGCAAGTGAATAAATCTGTTTTTTTTTTCACCTTTGGTTATTTTGAAAAGTTATAAAAAATAAAATATATCGTAAACTAATAGGAAATTTTTTATTTTAATAATTTATTAACATTTTCTCTTAATGTTTAATATATCTGAATGAAATTTTATTTCAATAATATTGATAATGAAAAAATAATTTCTTTTATATTTTTTCTTTTTCTTTTTCCAGCGCATACGATTATTAGGAGTGGCTCTTGGGCTTTTCAACCAGTGGGATGGGCTGGCTTGGTCTATTACTACAAATGGGCCAACCAAACAAATGAGAAATGGGCAATTGAACAACGCCCGGCCCAACTCATGACCCGATTATGCTCTTGCTAAGGTGTTACCTTCCCTTATTGGGCTAAGTTAGACTTTGAGGCATATCATATATTCCTTTTGAGGCAACTATTATTGACGAACGCTTACCCGAAAAAAATATTATGTTAGAATATTGAATCACAATTATTTTTATTAATATGGTTGTCATCTCTCGTTAAAACCTTTCAAGGTCATTTAAGTCTTCAAGTATCGTGGGATAGCACAATGTCATTTGGTCCACAATTCCTAACCTATTGTATCGTACTTTTTCATTCGAGGGTTACGATGTTTAGAGCTGATTTCCAATTAAAGATCCGCCTTTTACTTGGAATAGTATTATTTAAAACTCTTGATCCTCTAATTTGCTATTTTTCTCTATGCATGATGTAGAGAATAAGTTTTCATGTGTGCTCGAAGTTTAGACACTATATGAAGAGATCTCGACTCAAATGACTTGGTGTCTCCTCTTTTACTAGTTTACTAAATTGCTATAAGATGACCTAGTTTTTCTGTACATACACAATTTCTCCTCTAACATCTTGTGACCAAACTCATTTCTCTTTAATCAATTTGATTATGGAACAAAGGGAGCTAATGACACAAACTAATTATCTTAAACATCAGTTCTAAACATTGAAGTGCTACTATACAAATTTGATGATTTTGATTACTTAAATTCGATTGTAAAGAAAAGAGAAGTGTTATTAAACATTGTCCATTTCTACCAAGATATTAGAAATCTAAGGAAACTTAATAGAGCAATCAATAAACAACAACAACAAATAAAGATGGTTAGTTTTAGTGAAATTATAAATTTTTTAGTGGGGGTAAAATATTTATATATAAAGGAATAAGGGAATATAGAAAAAAAAAATTAGAAGGTGAAATTATTAATATTGGAGCCATGTCTGAACGATTATGTTATTGTTGCATACTTCATATAAAAAGTCTTATTTTCTTTTCTTTATTAGGGACATAGTAATATTTTTGATGTGACAATTATTTTATTTAGTTATAATTCCCTTACTTTTTAAAACTCTAGTGAGGGTACTTGCTCTAATAGCCATTCACTAGTTTTAAGAACTTCAATGTCATTTATTTACTTATTTGTGAATATGGGTTGTTAACTAATTAAATATTTCATACAATCGCGGTACATAAAGATATACGGAAAATTTTTTCTCTTATTTTCGAATTAAATTTTAATTGTTGCAGTACTCTTTTCAATAATTTTTCTCCTAAAATAATGGTATTTAATACCCTTTGAACACTCAATTAATACAGTGAAATAATGAGCTCGTCCGTCAATCTTCTTCACTTGAAATTATAAGATATTATCTCAAATTAAAAATTATAATCCCCAAAGCTTGAATTCCAACATTTTAATTAGGAGATTCTTGAATTTATTGTACTCGATATATTTAAATAAGAGACATCTAAATTCTCGACCCCTTTCTAAGAGCAATAATAGTAGAATATATGTAATGGAAACTCTCCACAATATAATTTGATTTCACGTTTTCAAAAATATATATTTTTTAAAATTTTGAAAGCCTTCTCCTTGAAAATATATATATTGTTATTTATTTAATGAAATGTTTATGGGAGTTATATAATAGCTTACAAGAATATAGGTCTATTATATAAGTAGCTAAAAAATAGTTTTAAAATAATTAATTTATATACATATTTTTTCTTTATTTAATTAATATTTTGCAGGAATATAAATATTATAATAATAAAGAAAAAGTACATATTAAGTGGAGGAATTATCTATTGTTTATGTAATAGATAATAGATAATATATGTACAGATTTGGATTCAATACCTTTGTGAAGTAGTCTATGGCTTTGAACCCAAAAGTAAAAAATAGCTCATAACCCCAAGCCTAAGTTTGGCTGGGCCAAGACAGTTGCTGGGCCTAAGCTAGGATCGAGAGATCTTCGATATGCCAAGGCAAGGCTGGGCCTGGCCCTAGTGTGGGGCCCGTAGGCCCAGGATCTCCTGCGCGGGCCCGCTCGAGAGTTCCGATAGACATTGAAAGGTACAAAGAATTAAGTCCGTTTGGATAATGAATTTTGATGGATAAAAAATAGGAAAGAAAAAAAAGAAAAAACTTATTTTTCATTATATTTTTCTCTTTATTTCAAATACTCTTAAAAATAAAAGTTTGTTCTATTATAATAAAATTTTAAGGAAAGTTAAACATTTCTTTTTTTCCAATTTCCTTTTCTATTTTTTATCTTAAAAATTAAAAGTTTTCTCTTTACTGCGTTCATATAATTCTTCCAAATTTTTCAACTTAGATATCAGAGTGATCCTTAAGAATACGCCTCAGATCCTTCATGTCATTTTTCTCTTATTCTTAACTGGTGAAGTAAATCATGATTGATCCAAATTCTCTTATAAAAAATTTAATTGCAATAATTATAATAATTTTTATTTTTATTAAATTATTTTCAATTTGTATTACTTATGTTTTCCAAATACAAATTCTTCCTTCAAAATTTATTACTTATGTTTTCCAAGTACAAATTCTTCCTTTAATATTTGAAAGTGATTATTTGGAAAGTGGAGTGATTTTGGTTTTTTTTTTGTTTTAATGATTGCAAATATAGGTTTATAGTTTTTTCTTTCAAAAAAAAAAGAAAGGGAAAATCTCTTTTGTCTATAATATTTGTCAACGCTCAAAATTAATTTTTTTTGCTCAAAATTAATTTTTTTTTCTAAGTACAATTTCTTCAAGAGCATAAAAATATTATTATGTTTAAAAAAAATTGATTGATACTTTTTTAAAAGGCCAATTATAGTGTATAGCAAAAGTATTTATTTATTTATTTATTTAGTGATGATATAGAATAAAACAATGTATACCGAAGGGAAATTAATCCGAAATTCTCAAATCCTGTGAGAAACAATAATAGAAAAAACACATTTTAAAGAAAAAAAAATCAATTACACGCATAAGACAATATTTACGTGATTCGACAATTTTGCTTACGTTCACTGAATTATAAGGATTTCACTATAATCAAGAAGAAAATACAGAGAGTACAATAGTACAATATTTTTTTTCTCTCTCTCAACAACTGTGGCAGTCAACCCTAATCACCAAAAAACAACAATTTTTATGTATTGCACACAGGGTTCCCAATAAGCTACCAAACGAGCCCAACAAATTTTTCAGTCCAAACCGTAGTGCTTATGGACTAAGTCTTAAGATAGAAATCTCTTATTAAAAGATCACGCAACATTATTTTGGGTCGAGTTATCATATGGATCAAATATACAAAGCCCAATAGTCCACGTAAAGAACTTGACCAAAAAAGCAAAGGTCACCTTAATATAGAAGCGTAACTCAATTAAGAGAAGAAGTAAAAACTTGTAACTCCTAGGTATGGAGTAAAAATAAAGAGATAAAACCCTTCATATAACTCCTTCCAACTTAAAACTATCGATTGTTGAATACACAGATATATCTTATCATAAAAGAGAAACTTTTGAAAGGATAAAATATTTTTTTTTAAATTATCTCTTTAATATTGTAACTATTTTATCTCAAAATTGCCTTGAACGTAGAAGAAAGTGTTGGTGGTGTTTCAAATTACTTGGATAGTTCTCATAACAATAAAAATCAGATTTATGGCAGTAGTTTTTAAGCTGTTATTCTTGAGTTTTCATTTTTATTGTTTTTGGTGATTTTAATTTATTCTTGCAATTTGAAAAAGTTGGAGGCTACTCTTCTAGGCTACCTATATAAAAATTACTCCAATTCGTACATTCTCATCTCATCACTGACAGTCTCATCCTCTCTTCTTCTTTTCTCCACTCATCTTCCTATTCTATAATTAATAGAGAAATATAATTTCTATCTTAGACAAATATAAGTTTTCCATTTTTTCAACTATCTCATGTATATATATACCCTTATAATCCTTGTAATTAGAGAGGGAATAAAAAAAAGAGTATTATTCTTCTCCATTTTTAACATGATATCAGAGTTCTAGTTATCAGAAGGTCCTGGATTCTAATCTTGTGGTCCGTCTTTATTCTGTGGTATTATTTGTCATTTGTTTATCTCTCCACGTGCTATTGGGTTGCACGTACGGGAGAGTGTTAAAACTTGATACACATTGTTGACCCACAACCTAACAGCTTAAAACTTGATATACATTGTTAACAATAATTTTGAGTTCTTGGTATCTTTAGTAGTTGTTTGATCTTAGTTTCATCACCCCTTATGCATTAATTGTAGCTACTCCGATTATCATCTTGTTTTCTATTATATTTGTACACATTGGGTGGAGAAAATATTAGGTACGATGGATATATAAACCATATCTAATATGATTTAGCCATGCTTATATATTTTAATTAAATTAGATAGTTTTTTTACACATGGTGAAATCATATAACATCTAGTGCAGAAACCTTCTTGTTGTGATATGTGATTCATATATTACGTGGAGGACATGCACAAAACATTGTGGACATCAAGATGCTGGTGTTAGCAGGGGAAACCGTCGACCCTATAACCATCGATGGTTTGGTCCAGTTTCAGAAAGATTTTTCTTTCTATCTAAAACTATCGATGGTATGTCTACAAACCATCTACGGTTTGGTTCGAGAACCCAGCACAGATTTTTAAATTTTGAATAAGTTGGTCAGGGTTGGAGGAAAAGCCTCTAGGAACATTATATATACATTGTTTATGATGTATTTGTAACAAAGTTTGTGTCTTTGACACAAGATAGTAAGAAAATACTGTCGATTGCTCATGTTGATGTAGGCATTGTCGAACCATGTAATCATTTGTGTCTTTTGTTATTGCTTTCATATAATCTGCATGATTGTGTTGTTCTGTATTTTCGCCATTGAGTATTGCGTTATATGCTTGTGTTATTTCATTGTGCATTCAATTTTACACAACACTTGCATATATAATATTTTCTTCTATTCGGCTGCCGAATATTATAACAACTCCTATAACTCAGGTATTTGTGTATGCACACAAACTTTAGTCTTGTTGAATAGTTTTGGTGATCGTGCGTACTTTGCATCGAGAATCATTCTCTGTAGGTACAAAATCAAGTTTAAAAACTATGGTTACCATGCCTCAACTCCTCTACAATAATCTTTTTTACTAGTTTACTTTAATTATTATCTTATTACTTCTTCATTTCTTTCAAAAAGTCCTTAGAAACCATTTGGGGGGTGTCTAGAATTTTTTTTCTTCTTTGTTGTAATAGTTACCATGTCGACACCCTAATTTGTTTGAGGCTTATATAACAAAATTAGGTAAAAAATTTATTTCATAAAATGGAAAAAATACATGGGAATAAAATTTTACATTGAAAATAACAAAAAAAAAATACATAAAAGAAAAAAAATTTAAATCAGATTCTCCAATTCCATGCTGGCACCTGCACAAACACAAATGAAACAATTTGGAAATCATCAATAAAGATTTATTGATCTTTTTTTAAAAATAAAAATAAAAAATTGATTGACCAAGTTTAAATATTGATTTATGCTGATCAATGCTCCCAAGCCTATAAATGGAAGTTTTTTGAGAGGGATAAGACACACATAGAAGAATAAATAATTAGGAAATCAGAAATAAAGATTGATTTATTTATTTTTTTAAATTTGATTGATACATTTTTTTTAAACTAATTGATCAAGTTTAAATGTCGATCAATGCTCTCAAGCCTATAAATGAAAGTTTTTTTAGAGGGATATGACACATATGGGAGAATAAGCTTTTTGGAAATCAGCAATAAAGATTGATTGACCTGTTTTATAATTTGATTGATCTATTTTTTATTTGAATAATGAAGTTTAAATATTGATTTATCAATCAAATTTAATACTGATTAATGCTCCAAAACCTATAAATAGAGGTTATATGAGGGACACATATTTACACATTCATACATTCACAGAGACACAATCACACAGAGAAATCGTATAGGCAGTTGTGAGAAAATCAAAGAATTATGATCGAGAGTGAACTATAGAGCTTGGGAATTTACGATATTGTGAAGGAAAAAGAAGAATTCAGAGAAGCTCAGGTAGAGGTCGTTGGAGTTCGTGAGTTAGAACTTGAAGATTTGAGGACTACAGAGAACTAGAACCAAAGAAGAATTGAAGGATTGAGATTGAACCTAAAAGACATAAGGAGTTGAAGACTAAAGTTGATTTCGTTTTTGTTTTTGTGCTTAATTTTACTTTTAATTATACAAAATTTGAAAGATCTAGTGATCTAAAATGCAAAATTTTATTATGAAATTGACCTATTATTTCGACCCTTTGACTCAAGGTCCTACCCATTGGATTGGATTCGACTTGTTGACCCATAACTCATGACCCGTTGGACTGAGTACATTAACCGGTTGACCCAATATTTAGCTCAATATCCTAAAATAAATTGGGCTTGACCCAATTAGTTTGTTCCAATCCATTTAGTTACTTTAAACCCATAATACTAAAATGAATTGGGCCCAGTCCAACTTCCAAATCAAGTCTAGACTCAAAGTGTGATGGCTCGAACCTGCCAAGTGGGGCTCGGGTGTCATGTGTTCCAATCACCTCTATCTGATACCATAATTAACATACACGCAGCAAAATATAAATAAATGACCTCAAATAAATACTAGAGTTCTATATAACAACCCAAAAAAAACGAACACTACAACATCCAGATATCCGTATCCACAACCAGTATTTAAAATATAACCCAGTACAAATATATCTGTATATATACACCAGTATCTCACAATACCCCAAAAAGAAACCACCAAAAACAATCTCACCTGAGCCTTCAAACCCGATCTCCAGAAGAACCTGAAAAAGTTGTTAATCCACTAGGGTGAGACACTTCTCAATAAGGGTGGAATAAATTATAACAGTGTATGACAAATGAGTTTTAATATTTATATATTAAAATAAACTGCTTCTTATATAACATCAATAATAACTGAGAAAAAATATCATTAATAACATCACTGACATCTAATATCATACACACATCCAATATGCACAAGTACATAAAATTTATGCAGACGAAAATCCCCGAGAATAGGGAAGATTACCCACCCATACAAGTAGCTTCCCTCTGCTCTAGTACCTAAAAGATACTTACCAGAGCCCTCACCTTACTCAGTAAGCCCTCAGGTGGAGAATTACCTCGCCGTCAATATACACATCTTTATTATTTTAAAAGCGAAGGTTTCTAAGGATCGAGATGTCTACCCGCCCATACAAGTAGCATTTTTTTGTACTGATACCCAGAAACTATCTAACAGAGCACTCGCCTTTCTCAGGAAGCCCCCGGTGGTATGTTTACCTCGCCGCATGCACACACATGCATTCACAATATACTATATCATTATTATTATGCTATAATGAAATTCACATGCGCACAACACATCCACACAGGAATCATGCAACTTATACTTCATCTTCCAATGTCCTCAGTACGTGGCCCACATAGAGCAATTGTGTACATGTCAGTAAGTGGCCCACACAGGCACCTACGTACTACTTATCTACACGTGGCCCACGCAGGCACCACTATCCACACAGGCGCCACCATCCACACAGGTTACATAACATGACCCACACAAGCACCATTATCCACACAGGATATATAACATGGCCCACACAAACGTCATTATCCACACAGGATATATAACATGACCCACACAGGCGCTATTATCCACACAAGATATAAAGTGGCCCACACAGGCACCACTCCAGCTTCAGCGACACGTGACCCATACAGCCACCACTATTCACCAGTATCCAATCTCCATGACCTACCCGTCGTACATCAATAAAACAAGCTCCTCGACCTGCCAACGTCATATCATGATTTATATCTAGGTAATATAACAACCTCCTCATGCCAACATTATATTGAGATGCATATGAATAACCACACCAGTTAATTCACACAGACGCATCAATGCATTTCCACACAAGAATCCAACAGATCAATTCATTTCCCACACAGTATCCCAACAGATCAATACATTTCCACACAAGAGTCAAACATAACAATTCATTCCTCGTGTCATAATCATTCCCAAGATCCCCACATGCAAACCCAAATACCACAGTAATTCATATTCAATTTATTAGAAAAAATTGTTCCCATGTCATACGAATTTAATATCATATGCAATTATCTCAAATATAACCCTTAAACAAAATCATCATTTTCCAGTACTCAAACTGTTCTAAAAAAAATCATATAAATAAATAATAAATTTCATATGCTCGTAAATAACCAGTTCACTTTAATAAAATACTGATATAATTTTATTTCCCCTTACCTGATTCCCTAAATCACTCCTGTAGGGCTCCCAAAATTATACTCACGGCGCTCACCCGAACCCTGATTCAATCAAATCAACCCCAATAAAATATTATTTTAATATTTCCAAAATTATAATAATTAAATACCAATTAATTTATAAATAACATATTTATCCTAGTTTTGGGGCTATTCTTACAACGATCCCACGAGAAATCCGCTCCGCTAGATTTGTAGAGAATCATCCCTAGATTTGTAGAGAATCATGGTGGTGTTCGATCGTCAATTTGACTTAATATTTAAGGAAAATTGAGGTAAGAATGAGAATTTGTCTTACCCCAGTAGATATGTCTACGTTACTTCTACGATAAATCCACTTCGGTAGATATGTCGGTGGCGCAGAATTGAGTTCAGTGGTATTTTCGGATTTTCAATTGGGCGAGAATCCGCCACGAAATTGTAGAGAGAGGAGGAGTGGAGACCGTGAGCTGAGAGAGTTTTTTTTTTTCCTTTTTTCTTTCCCTTTCCTTCCGGCGTGAATCCCCTTTTTGTTTACTCCAAAAAGCTTAGCCACTAAGTTTTCTTCTTTTTTTTTTTCTTTTTTTTTTTTCCTTTATCCTTTACTTATACTTTTATATATACTTATATATATACCCAAAATCCTCAAATTTCTTAATTTAATTAATTTTATTAATAATAGTTAATTAATAATAATAATTTTTTTTAATTAATAATTTTTTTTTGGGTCGTTTCACAAAGCCTAAACTGAAAGCTATGTGGCCCAATTATTTGAACCAAATTAATTTAAGCCCAAAATTTAAATTATTGATTGTTTGGTTCATAAGAAAATTGGGGAAAAACGTTCTTAAGAAAATCCAATCAAATCGAAAGAAATAAAATAAAAAAATAAAGTGAACCATGTGTCACCACTATAAATGGACACGTTGTGACGCCCCAACCTGGGTCTGCCAGGGAGTATTGCGTCTCTCCTCATTTACCTGAACCAGACAACAAGGGGGCGGGCTTTATTAGACTAATGATTGGTCCCATAGACCAACACGTGTCTTTTTCAATGTACTTTGTCTTCGCTTACATACTTCCTAAGAAAACTTCCCAAAATGTCACCCATCCCAAAATTACTCTAAGCCAAACACGCTTAATCGTGAAGTTTGTATGGAAAGACCCTCGAAAAGAAACATGCACCTTATTGACAATAAGTAATAACATCTAATTATTTTAAATCTTTCTTCCACGGGGTATCACATTCTCCCTCGCTTACATAACGCAACGTCCTCATTGCGAACCCACATTTCCTAACCCAGGCGATGTGAATCTCATCACACTTCTGATTGGATAATTGCTCTAATACCATTTTGTAACACGCCAACCTGGGTCTGTCAGGGAGCACTGTGTCTCTTCTCCTCCACCTGGACCAGATAACAAGGGGCGCACCTTATCGGATTAATGACTGGTCCCACAGACCAACACGTGTCATTTTCAGTGTGTTTTGTCCTCACTTACACACTTCCTGAGAAAACTTCCCAGAAGGTCACTCATCCCAAGATTACTCCAAACCAAGCACGCTTAACCATAGAGTTCTTATGGGAAGGCTCCTAAAAAGAAATGTGCACCTTGTTTATATAGGTAGTAACATTTAATCATTTTGAGTATTTCTTCCATAGGATATCACATTAAAGAAATGTGTAATTTGTTGATAGGGGTAGTAACATCTAATCCTTTTAAACTTTCTTTCATGGGGTGTCATATTCTCCCCCACTTACAGAATGCAACATTCTCATTACGAACCCACATTTTCAAATGCAGGTGATGTGAATCTCATCACACTTTCGACTGGGTAATTGCTCTAATACCATTTTGTAATGCCTCAACCTGGGTCCTTTAGGGAGCACTGCGTCTCTCCTCCTCCACTTGGACCAGACAACAGGGGGCAGCCCTTATCGGACTAATGACTAGCCTCGCGACCAACACATGTCATTTTCAGTGCGTTTTGTCCTCACTCACACACTTACTAAGAAAACGTTCCAGAAGGTCGCCCATCTCAAGATTACTCCAAGCCAAGCACGCTTAACTGTGGAGTTCTTATGGGAAGACTCCTGAAAAGAAAGGTGCACCTTGTTAATATGGGTAGTAACATTTAATCCTTTTAAGCCTTTCTTCCATGGGGTATCACATTTTCCCCCACTTACAAAACGCAATGTCCTCGTTGCGAACCTACATTTTCAAACCTAAGTGATGGGAATCTCATCACATTTCCGGTTGGGTAATTGCTCTGATACCATTTTGTAACGCCCCAACCTGAGTCTGTCAGGGAGCACTGCGTCTCTCCTCGTCCACCTGGACCAGACAACAGGGGGGCGCCCTTTATTGGACTAATGACTAGCCCCACAGACCAACACGTGTCATTTTCAGTGTGTTTTGTCCTCACTTACAGACTTCCTGAGAAAACTTTTTAGAAGGTCAATCATTCATCATAAGATTACTTCAAGCGAAGCACGCTTAACCATTGAGTTCTTATGGGAAGGTTCGCAGAAAAAAAGATGCACATTGTTGATATGAGTAGTAACATATAATCCTTTTAAGCTTTTTCTTCTACGGGGTATCACACACGTGACCCACCTAACCCAAACGGATTGAACCTGGTTTAGACCGGTTGAATCGGTCTGATTTTTGAACCACTGATTTTATATTTTATTTTTTTTATTTTGATTTTTAATTTTTTGAATAAAAAAATAATAAAAATAGAAAAAGATTTTGAAAATTATTTTAAAAATTAGGAAAAATAATGAAAAATATTTGATTTATTTTTACTCAAATAATAAAAAATAAAAATAAGAAAAAAGTGAAAAAAAAAAACTTAAAATTATAGAAAAATGTTGAAACTTTTTTTAAAAAATATATAAATTTTTGAAAAAAATTTGGGAATGTTTTAAAAAATCTTTTACTTATTTTATTTGAATTTTTGAGTGTGCGTCCCAATAATTTAACAAATGGTAAATTAGTTTTTCAAATCTCACCTATAATAGTTCTGAAATGGGGCTTATCTAGTAAGATCCTCTTGTTTAGAGGTCGTCTTATTAGACAATCACAAATCACACATTGTTATTTTTTCATTTTTCTTTAAAATAGTAATTTATTTATTTATTTTAAATGAGTTAATTAAATATCATTAAATTTAATTTAAGAATCATTTATTATTAATTAGGTATCGTTTGTAAAATAAGTGTGTAAGAGGTGCTAATACATTCTCATCACATAACTGAACTCTCGATCCAATTTCTGGTAAAAGCAGAGTAAGACTACTAGTTTTTTAACTTATGATTAGTCTAAACACCAATCAACGGATAGTAATTAAGTGAACTAATCATACTTAAGTAAATAACATGTTAGTGACGATTCTATCAAAATTTTAATATTATTATTATTCGCCATTTCGCACCCTTTCGTCGGGGCGTTGCGAGTATGAAGATTAAGTTCAAATTTTGGCCTGAATAATTTATTAAGGCTTAATTTATTATTCTTATTATTGCACGTGCAATACTTTATACCTCTGCGTAAAAAATTTTAAAAAAAAAAAAGTTATGTTGACCGTGCATATACGAATTCCCAATTTTGAATTCAAACGGATTTCAATAAAATTCAATATATTTTTTATTATATCCTCTTTAAATTTATGCAAATCCAAATGAGAGAGCGCACAAATATATAATGCACCACCAGTGGATGCGTGTGGATAGGAACAAAAGAACTACAAGTGGGGGGGCCACTGGCCAGCCCCTGCGGATACGCCATCTTTTCCACGTTTCAGTATTCAATTTTATTAATTTAAATTATAAATATTGAAGGGCGTCCTCACCTTCCTCCCCCTTTAAAACGACTTCTACTTTCGTCACAGACCGACGGGAAGCGCCGCAAGTATCAGTGGGCGCGTGAACAACAGACAGGTTCAAGAAATGCACGCGTTTATAATTACATTTATTTTTGTAATATAAAAATATTCTTTGTATCTAACTCGGATTGTCCAGCTCCATTTCTTTCAATTGCTAATTAAAAATTTCGTAGCACTGTTCACGAGCCTAACTAAAAATTTTGTAATTCATTATTTTTTATATATTATTTTGTAGATAGTATATTTTATATAACATTTAAGTTTTTTCAGTTAAATAGTTCAAATTTGAATATTTGAGAATATAACTTTTAATTTGAGACGTCACTTTAATAAATAATAATAGAAAAACTAACTTATTATTCTTCTAAATTTGTCAAATTTCTAAAATGCAAATACTGTCGTCTTATATATGTATACATATATATTATGCATATTGAATATTGTGTATTAAATATGTATGCATCTTTTTTATATTATTTTATAAGCAATTTGAATTTAACCAATTTAAACTCTTACTTTAAGAATTTGCAGTTAAATCGAGTTTAATATTTTAAACTTTAAAATACTTAGTTGTGGGCATATACACACTTGCATGATGTGGATAAGGCAACTCTTTTGTTTTTTTTAAATAGTAAATGTTTTGTAAATAATGTGAATATCAAATATAAATATATTTTATAATTTTAAAATTAAAATTACTTTTTGAGTTCCTTATGCATCCACAGTTAATACAACTTGTAAATAAATAAGAAATCATAATGTTAAGTGTGTTTTAGAAATTGGAAGAGAAAACATTTATTGAAAATGGCATCCTCACCCTTTAATTAATAGCAAATTAGATCAAGACAATATATACTTTGATAGAGCTTCAATTCAACTAAAAACTTATAAGCTAATGTATTCAAAAGCACATTTACCTCTACGTTTTATTTAAGAATTTGGGGTTTAAACTTAAGATTTTGGGTGAATTTGAAAAAAAATATATAAAATTATATTGGATTTCCTCAAAGTATATACAATTTAAAATTCAAAGCCTATGCTCCAAACCTTCGAACACATCCATAACTATTGTGTTTTTGGGATAAAAAATAGGTATGTTTTGTGTGCCAATTAACAAGTTTATTAGCATACAGAGCTAATCATATTTAGCCTCGTCGCCATATCAATAATAGACTTATTATTTCAAAGGTAAAAAGTACTAACCTCATTTGAGATTTCACAAAAATATGTAAGCCCTTCTTAAGGTTTCAAAATTTTCACAAACATTCCTTGAACTTGAAGTTTGACAAAAAGATGGAAACATTTCCTTGTTGTTGACAAAAAAAAAAAAAAAAACCCAAGTGCCTAATGACGATTATAACTTATAAATGTCCTAAAAATCAAATTTTAAGAAAAAATTATAAAACCTTTGAAAGGTACTGTAACGTCCCTCAATTTCTAAATATATAATGTCACATAATAGATAAAATGGTCAACCTAAACCCGTGAGTAACGGGGACACCTGTCAAACGCAGCGGAAAACTTAAGTAGCAGTAAAATAAAATCCAAACATCCATCATAAAACATAATACCAGAGTTATTTACATTCCCAAAATACTGTATTAATTTACAATTGTTCAAAAAGTCAAAAATGATACTAGGACCATACAACAAAAATCTCCTAGTCCTAGTTCAACGCTTTCCCTTCTAACAGGGAAGCTCCACTCACTCAACTCTGGGTTTCCTAAAAAATATATTAATATTGGGGGTGAGACACTTCTCAGTAAGGGAAAATAAACTAAATACAACCGTGTGACAACATGAACATTTAAAGTGCTTATACATATACAGTACATTTCATAACTTTGGAAATAATCATACTATCATACTAGATAATCATGTACTTTTATAATTGTCAATAAATCATAACATACATAAGTATCTGCTATAACTGTAATACTGAAAATATACACAGGATGAATAGTTAGCTAATATCATGTATTACCCCCCACGATGGGTTGTGCAGCCCTAAGGCGGGACCCGACAATGGCTGACCAACCACTGCCGAATCAAATATGTCTGTAAGTACGATGGGCCCACCACACCCTGGTCCGAACTGTCAGGTGGACGTCCACACTCTACTGAAAGCCACATCGACTATCCATCTCTCATCCCGTCGTGGGACGGTTAGCATTAATCTGACGTAGATATCTGATCTACAATATAGCTACGATACCGAGCCTTGAACTAAACTAAACTAACATCCTGATTGTAATAACATATAATACATGAACATACATAACATCATCACGGCCTCGTGCCGAAAACATAGATACGGCCTCGCGTTGAAATCATAAATACGGTCTCGTACCGATAGCATAAATATATGATCTCGCGCCAAAATCGTAAATACGGCCTCGTGCCGATAATATAAATACATGGCCTCGTATCGATAACATAAAATACATGGCCTCGTGCCAACATCGTTTCAGGTATATACATTCCGAAAAATAATTCATTTATCATACATTCGTCAAAATGATCGTAACATAACATATCTTTTCATAATACCTGAAATCATACTTTGTTCATAAAATCTTTCATATCATAATATGTTCACATAAAATAATATTCATGCCACACATGCACTGTATAAAAATCATACTTCGTATTCTAAAATCGTAATTCTCTAGCATCTCATACATACATATGTTTCATCATAAAAGCAGTATTTCCCAAATGTACATTTCATCTATAATATACAAGCATAACATTTGTTTTTTTGAAAATAAATTTACTCATAATCAATAATAAATTGCATGAAAAATTACTGTTTTAGTTTATTCCCTTACCTGACTATTGAGAAAGCCCCCAAAATTTCCTAGCCTGACCCCCGTAGGATTTCCTACTCAATACCCTGAAACTCAAAACTTCCAGTATTAAATATCAATATTTTCATGCGTATATCAATTTCTATAACTATCACAAAGTCTAATTTGCCTTAAAAAGCCTTACCTTAACCCGAGGATGATTTCCAACTTTGTTCTCCCAACAATCCGCTCCGGCAAACTTGTGGAGAACTTCGTCAGGAGCGTCTTGGTAGCCTCAAATCTTCGATCCAGTGTAAAACTAGCCCAAAATTGAAGAGAGAGAGTGAGAGAGCCGAAGAGGAGAGAGAGAGAGTGAAGAGGAAGCTTACAAATGAATAAAAATCAAATTTTTAGTATTTATAGACAGCAAAATTCGTCGATGAGCTCGACCTTCGTCGACGAGTTCTTCACAAATTTTGTCGACGAAATTCAGTCAGCTCATGAACTCCTCTCGGTATTTCTTCGGGACGAGGCCCTGTATTCGTCGACGAAATCCTTAAAGCCTTCGTTGACGAAACCCTGTGTTCGTCGACGAAGCTTGGCAGCTTCCTTCTTTATTTTTGTTTCCATTCCCCTTTCTTTTATAATTTAAATTCCATTTTTAAGTCGGGTCGTTACATCCTCCCCTCCTTATAAAAATTTCGTCCTCGAAATTTACTATTCTCATAATTCATCATCCCCGATTAGGCAAAATGGTCTACTTGTCTTATTTCTTACCCTCACTTATGGTGGAGGAATACCGTGGTTACAACTCAAGTTCTAGGAGATTACACATATCAAAAGAAAACTCCTCCCAAAACTAAAATACTACACTACTAAAACCATACATGTACCTGCCAAAGATATTACATATTTACTCATATTTCCTAATTACATTTAAACTTCTTGGATTAATTACGGATATTTTTGTTTCATCTGCTCCTCGGACTCCCAAGAAGCCTCTTCTACCGCATGATTCCTCCACAAAACTTTTACTTGAGGAATCTTCTTGTTATGTAACTCTTGTACTTTCCTATCCAGAATTTGAACTGGTACCTCCTCATACCCTAGTGAATCACTAAGCTCCAACTCATCATAACTAATGATATGAGAAGGGTCTGTGACGTATTTCCTTAATATCGATACGTGGAATACGTCGTGAATTCTAGATAATGAAGGTGACAAAGCTAGCCTGTACTTTCTCTAAAATCTCAAATGGACCAATGAACCTAGGGCTAAGTTTACCGTTCCTACCAAATCTCATAACTCCCTTCAATGGAGCTATCTTCAAGAATACGTGATCACCCATGTCAAACTCTAAATTCCTGCGGTGATGGTCGGCATAAATTTTCTGTCGACTCTGTGCTGCACCAATCCTGTCCCTGATAAGCCAAACCTTATCATATGTTTGCTGTACTAGCTCTAGTCCCACAACTCGTCGCTCACCCACTTCATCCCAATATAACGGAGATCGACATCTCCTACCATACAGTGCCTCAAATGGTGCCATGCCAATACTGGACTGGTAACTGTTATTGTACGCGAACTTTACCGGTGGCATGAACTGAGTCCAGCTACCCCCAAAATCTAAAACACATGCTCGAAGCATATCTTCTAGTATATATCGTCCTCTCAATCTGCCCGTCTAACTAAGGATGGAATGTCGTATTAAATGATAACTGAGACCCCAGAGCCTCCTGCAAGCTCCTCCAAAATCGTGAGGTGAATCGTGGGTCTCAGTCTGACACAATGGATACAGGCACCCCATGAGAACGAACTATCTCGGCTAAGGGAATAGCTGATATTGATAGGGAGAAAATGGGCGAACTTGGTCAAACGGTCAACAATCACCCAAATGGCATTCTGGCCATGTAATGCCGTCGGCAGTCCTGACACAAAGTCCATAGATATGTTATCCCACTTCCACTTCGGGATAAATAACGGCTGCAATTGCCCTGCCGGCCTCTGGTGCTCAGCTTTTACCTGCTGGCACGTCAAGCACTAGGCGACATATTCAACAATCTCCCTCTTCATTCCACTCCACCAGTAAAACTCTCACAGATCTCTGTACATTTTCATACTACCAGGATGGACTGTATACAAAGATCTGTGAGCCTCCTATAAAATCGTCCTCCTAATGTCAGCATCTGTCGGAACACACATTCTGGAACGAAATCACAAAGCTCCGTCATCTGAGATGCGAAATTCCTCTCCTTGACCACTCTATACTCTATCCATCACCTTTACTAACTCTAGATCTTCCTTCTGAGCAACTTTAATTCTTTCCCACAAAGTGGGTTGTACTACTAGGCTGGCAATACACACTGGAAGATCACTCTCTACTAACTCTATGCCGAGCCTCTCTAGATCCATCATGATCGGATGCTGGATCTCCTTAGCTGCCAACGCTGATACCCCAGATTTCCTGCTCAGTGCATCAGCTACCACGTTTGCTTTCCTTGGGTAGTAATTGATAGTACAGTCAAAATCCTTAATCAACTCTAACCACCTTCTCTGTCTCATATTCAATTCTTTCTGGGTGAAAAAATATTTCAAACTCTTGTGGTTAGAGAAAATCTCGCACTGCTCGCTATACAGGTAATGCCTCCAAATTTTCAGTGCGTGTACCACTGCAGCCAACTCAAGATCGTGGGTAATATAGTTCTTTTCGTACTCTTTCAACTGTCTGGATGCATATGCCACTACCCTGCCATGCTGCATTAACACGCAGCCAAGTCCCTTCAAGGACACATCACTGTAAATAGTATACCCCTCGCCCCCAGATGAGATGATCAATACCGGCGCTGTGACTAACCTTTGCTTCAGCTCCTAAAAACTCTGCTCACAACTATTGTCCCACTCAAATCTGATATTCTTCCTAGTCAGTCGTGTCAGAGGCCCTGATAAAGTTGAGAACCCCTCAACAAAACGCCAATAATAACTGGCTAATCCCAAGAAACTCCTGATCTCCTGGACGTTCCTCGGTCTAGCCCAGTTCACCACTGCCTCAATCTTACTAGGATCTATAGAAATATCGTCTCTTGAGATGACATGCCCCAAAAATACAACTTTCTCTAGCCAGAAATCACATTTACTGAACTTGACATACAACTTTTTCTCCCTGAGCATCTGTAAAACCCGCCTCAAATGTATCTCATGCTCCTCATAGCTTCTCAAATAGACCAGTACATCATCAATAAAAACAACCACGAACTAGTCTAGGTATTGGTGAAAGACTTTATTCATCAACTCCGTAAATACCGCAGGAGCATTCGTCAGACCAAATGGCATAACAAGAAACTCATAATGCCCATACCTGGTCCTGAAAGCTGTCTTCGATACATCTTCTGCTCTCACCTTCACCTGATGGTAACCTGATCTAAGATTGATATTAGAGTATACCCATGTACCCTGGAGCAGGTCAAACAAATCATCGATACGGGGTAGAGGATACTTGTTCTTAATGGTCACTTTGTTAATCTCTCTGTAATCTACGCACATCCTCATAGTCCCGTCCTTCTTCTTTACAAACAGCACTGAAGCTCTCCATGGAGATACACTAGGTCGTATGAAACCCTTATCAAGCAAATCCTATAATTGGTCTTTCAATTCCACCAACTCTGCCAGCGCCATTCGGTACGGTGCTTTAGAAATCGGCGCTGTACTTGGAAGTAGATCAATGGAAAAATCTACTTCACGATCAAGCGGCAAACCTGGTAATTCATCTGGGAACACGTCTATAAATTCTCTCACTACAGGCGTATTGATAAGTTTCAATTCATTTTCTTACATTTCCTTTACAAAAGCCACAAATCCCAGACAGCCATTCTGAAGCAGTCCCCTCGCTTGAACAGCTGAGACCATCTGAGGTAAGGATTGCACTCGTGACCCTATAAATCTAAATTCTGGTTTCCCTGGAGGTCTGAATATCACTTCCCAGGCACGGCAGTCTATAATAGTAGAATTAGCCGCTAGCCAATCCATGCCAAAAATAATATCAAACCCGTGCATATCCAGCACCACCAAATCAGCAGATAAAATCTTTCCTTGAACATCAACTAGGCAACCACATAGTACCCTACTACACCTCACCACTGACCCAGTCGGTGTAGCCACTAACAACTCGACATCTAATAATTGCGTTTCTGCTCCACATAATTTTACACACTCCAAGGACACAAACGAATGTGTGGCACCAGAATTAAAAAGTGCAATAACTTTAAATGAAAACATATGAACAGTACCTGTCACCACATCGTCGGCCGCCTCAGTGTCGCCCGGCGTCAAAGCAAAAACTCTAGCCGGGGCAATATTTCTCTGCTGGCCTCCTCGTGGTGCTTGGTGACCTCCTCGTGCAGGTCTAGGAGCAGGAGCCGTACCAGTCTGTGTCGGACACTCCCTCATCATATGCCCTGGCTCCCCGCACCTGTAGCAGACACCTTGCCCGGCACGACACTCCCCTAAGTGCCTCTTCCCATAAGATGGGCAAGCTGGAGCTGGCTGCGCACCCTGGAAACCGCGATTCCCGATCTCCTGCCTCTGGACTCTATAATAGCCACCTCTCTTCCCTGTACCACGTCCACCCCCCAGCTGGGAACCAGAAGGTATGGATCTCTTCTTCTATCTCTGCTCCTCAGCCTCCAACCGATCACCAATCTCGACTATAGTGGCTTTATCCACTAGATCAGTGAAGTCCTACAACTTTAGTATCGATACCTACTTGTATATTTCTCTCCTCAGGCCTCTTTTAAACTGTCGTACCTTCTTCGCCTCATCTAGAATAATGTACGGGGCGAAGCGAAATAACTCAATGAACCTCACTGCGTACTGCTGTACCGACAGCTGTCCCTGCTTCAGATTCAGGAACTCTGCAATCTTAGCCTCCTTGGAAGAGGCTGGAAAATATTTGTCGAAGAATATCTCTTTAAACCGCTCCCATGTCATCTCCACAGGAACAGTCCTCTATTGCTCTAACAATCTCACTACTGTCCACCATCTCTCGGCCTCCCCAGTCAATCTATAAGTGGAAAACAACACTCTCTGCTCCTCTAAACACTACAGCATTGTAAATATCTTCTCCATCTCCTGCACCCAATTCTCAGCGACTGTAGGATCCGTTCCCCCTGAGAAAGCTGGAGGACTCATCTTTAGGAATTTCTTGATCGTACTACTGTGGCCTACAAACGGACCACCATGTTCCCTCGAGCTTCTGGCAATCTCTGCCATCACTTGCTATGCTACGCTCGGTAAAACGGCATCTGAATCACTACCCGCAGCACTTGAGGGTCTAGCACCCTCACTCCCACTGGCGTGGGCACTATTACCACCAAGGTCCATCCTGAAAACAAGTAACTTAACTCAAAACCTCCTTCTGTATACTTATCACTCAACTCATATGATATTTTTCTCCTAGTTAACTCGTCATTCCTGATCTTTATTCAAGGCTCAATTTTGCAACCTAGATACTTGACCCGACGATAGTTTACAATGAATTTTCTGAAATCGTCACCCTAGGAAAATCATACAAACCATCACGGAAGTCCCGCATCTAGACTACAAAACCAAACCTCAAATTCCCTTATCCTATACTCTGGTATTATTACTGCTGCATTCTAGAGTCTGCATAACCTAGTATCCTAGGCTCTGATACCAAATGTAACATTCCCCTTTCGGGCGTTGTCACTTAACCTTGTGGGCCTCGCGCCTGTAGCAACAACGGGTACCTATCAGAGCACTCACTGAGATTGAGGCGTTACGTGTCACCGTCCCTCAATTCAGCAAGCCCTCGGGCGGAGAGTCTTATTTCGCCACAATCATTCATAAGCGAGAGTTCATGGGGATCAGGGTAACTAGCCCTTTGCTCTGATACCAAATGTAACGTCCCTCAATTTCTAAATATATAATGTCACATAATAGATAAAATGGTCAACCCGAACTCGTGGGTAACGGGGACACCTGTCAAACGTAGCAGAAAACCTAAGCAGCAGTAAAATAAAATCCAAACATCCATCATAAAACATAATACCAGAGTTATTTACATTCCCAAAATACTGTATTTATTTACAATCTTTCAAAAAGTCAAAAATGATACTAGGACCATACAACAAAAATCTTCTAATCCTAGTTCAACGCTTACCCTTCTAGCAAGGAAGCTCCACTCACTCAACGGCGGCCTTAACTCGCCGGTTTCTCTAGGTTTTTTGGAAAATATATTGATGTTGGGGGTGAGACACTTCTCAGTAAGGGAAAATAAACTAAATACAGCCGTGTGACAACATGAATATTTAAAGTGCTTATACATATACAGTACATTTCATAAATCTGGAAATAATCATACTATTATACTGGATAATCATGTACTTTTATAATTGTCAATAAATCATAACATACATAAGTATCTACTATAACTGTAATATTGAAAATATACCCAGGATGAATAGCTAGCTAATGTCATGTATACCCCCTATGACGGGTTGTGTAGCCCGAAGGCAGGACTTGACAATGGCTGACCGACCACTGCCAAATCAAATATGTCTGTAAGTACGATGGACCCGCCACACCCTGGTCCGGACTGCCAGGTGGACGTCCACACTCTACTAAAAGCCACATCGACTATCCATCTCCCATCCCCTCGTGGGACGGTTAGCACTAATCTGATGTAGATATCTGATCTACAATATAGCTATGGTACCGAGCCCCGAACTGAACTAAACTAACATCCTGGTTGTAATAACATATAATACATGAACATACATAACATCATCACAGCCTCATGCCAAAAACATAGATATGGCCTCGCGCCGAAATCATAAATACGGCCTTGTGTCGATAGCATAAATACACGGCCTCGCGCCAAAATCGTAAATACGACCTCGTGCCGATAATATAAATACATGGCCTCGTGTCGATAACATAAAATACATGGCCTCGTGCCAACATCGTTTCAGGTATATACATTCCGTAAAATAATTCATTTATTATACATTCGTCAAAATGATCGTAACATAACATATCTTTTCATAATACCTGAAATCATACTTTGTTCATAAAATCTTTCATATCATAATATGTTCACATAAAATAATATTCATGCCACACGTGCACTGTATAAAAATCATACTTCTTATTCTAAAATCGTAATTCTCTAGCATCTCATACATACATATGTTTCATCATAAAAGTAGTATTTCCCAAACATACATTTCATCTATAACATACAAGCATAACATTTGTTTTTCTGAAAATAAATTTACTCATAATCAATAATAAATTGCGTGAAAAATTACTGCTTTAGTTTATTCCCTTACCTGACTACTAAGAAAGCCCTCAAAATTTCCTAGCCTGACCCCCGTAGGATTTCCTACTCAATACCCTGAAACTCAAAACTTTCAGTATTAAACATCAATATTTTCATGTGTACATCAATTTCTATAACTATCACACAAAGTTTAATTTGGCTTAAAAAGCCTTACCTTAACGTAGGGATGATTTCCAACTTCGTTCTCCCAACGATCCGCTCCGACAAATTTGTGGAGAACTTCGCCAGGAGCGTCGTGGTAGCTTCAAATCTTTGATCCGGCGTAAAATTAGCCCAAAATTGAAGAAAGAGTGTAAGAGAGCCGAAGAGGAGAGAGTGAGAGAGAGAGAGAGAAGAGGAAGCTTACAAATGAATAAAAATCGAATTTTTAGTATTTATAGACAGCAGAATTCGTCGACGAGCCTGACCTTCGTTGACAAGTTCTTCACAAATTTTGTCGACGAAATTCAGTCAGCGCCTGAACCCCTAGTGGTATTTCTTCGTCGACGAGGCCCTGTATTCGTCGATGAAATCCTTAAAGTCTTCATTGACGAAACCCTGTGTTCGTCGACGAAGTTTGGCAGCTTCCTTCTTTATTTTTGTTTCCATTCCCCTTTCTTTTATCATTTAAATTCCATTTTTAAGTCGGGTCGTTACAAGTAGCTTGTACCGTTTTTGAAATCTCAAGGGATATCTATATATTTTTTACTAGATCTCTTAGGAGATGAGTGTCTTTTGTCTTTGTTTTAATAAAACTTGAATATTTTTAATTGTTAAGTTTGTGTTTGAACATACCTGATGCATGACAACAATATATTAGTTTTGACGTTTGAATTAGCAAGTTGACTACTATGCCAAGTACCTAATATTTTCTCTATTTTTAGTGACCTCGGTTTCAAATTTTAAGAGGAATTGGTAAGTGAAAAGGGGTTTAGGAAGATAATAAAACAAATCTAATGAGACCATAATAAACAAAAGAAATACATTAAACTTTTTCTCTTTTAAATCATAAGAAAATGTTCTCTGTCATGGAAAAAAATTAGGTCATTTGGAAGGATCAAGCTTGTGATGACCCAAATAATAATGGTATTTAAATAATAAATGGTACTTTGGGCTCGCCGACGAGGGTGTCCTTCGTCGACGAGTAGATACCGAGAATGTATCTAGGCGACTCTGAATTTCGTTAACAAGGGAGGAAGTTCGTCGACGAGTTGCCTTCTTAACCTCGTCGATGAGGTGACGTGGCTCGTCGACGAAGGCCACAGTATAAATAATGTTAAACAAGGATTTTTACGTAGAAATTCAGTGGAACTCTCTCTCTTCTCTCTCTCTACGGTTCCTTCTCTCTCTCTCCTCGATTTCAGCCCCGTCAACTGCCGGATCGACGATCTGAGTCCACCACAACGCTCCTTGGGAAGTTCTCCCTAAATTTTCAGGAGCGGATCGTTGGTGGGACAAAGTTGGATTTCATCCTAGATTCAAGGGAAGGTTTTTTTTTTTGTCAAAATTAGGCTTCACAACAGTTGTAAAAAATGTAGTAGACGTAAAAATAGTGATATTTTGTTCTGATAAATATTATTTTTAGGGTGTTGAGTGGGGAATCCTGCGGATGTAAGACCCGTCATAGTAGGGGATTTTCGCAGGAATCAGGTACGGAAAGTATGCTATGCTAGACAATTTTAGTACGATTTTAGAACAAATTGTATACTTTTACTAGACTATAATTCAGAGCATAAATTTATATAGTTTATCAATTATGTTTAAGATGTTTAAAACTACTGTGTGGCATGAGAATGTGAATACGATACATGAACATGTTTTATAGTATTTTTAAGATTATGTTTTGCAGAATATACAGACAAAAAACATGTTTTACAGTATTTTCAGGATTATGTTTTACATAGTATATAGACAAAAAACATATTTCAAAAATACCATGATTGTACAGTTTTACAGTACCATGACATTCAGATTTACAATTTATTTCAGAAATATAGTTGATACAGACACAGTTTATTACAGCGTCATGGTTAATACAGTTATTACAAAATCGTGGCAAAACAGATAGATTTTATATAGAAACGTACTACATAGTATCAGACCCTAATGGATCATTACAGATACAGTTTACAGAGTACGGTACCATAGCTATATACAGTTCAGAGTGCAACCACATATTTAGATAATACGTAGTAGATAAGTCAATCGTGCCTATGTTGTGGACATGCTCCCCATCAGATATGAGTTGAGGAGGGCCGATCTGAATGACGGAGTATAGTGGTTTATCTTGGTAGGGCAGCTAGTGATAAATTCTGCTTATGGACCGCACAACCTTGTCATGAGGGGTTAAATCATGACATACAGTTATCTATCTAGGGAAGTTTTCAATTATTATTCTGTATGTATAGTTTACAGAAACAAGGAGTATACCTATGTACAATAGAAGTAATATGTATAGAAACTTAGTAATACGGGTATGTAAGCAACATGGGTAAAGGGGGTGGTTCATATTATCTTATACAGTATTTACAGATTTCAGTTATACATGATTATATCATTTGTCACACACTAGCAATAGCATATTTTGTCTTACTGAGCATCGTCTCATCCCATTAAATTAACATTTTTCAAGTGTTCCAACTAGGCGAGTAGATCAAACTCGCAAGTAGAGGGGCTTCAGTACCGCCCTGTCAGAAGAGTGAGTATTTGGGGTGGAGAGTATTTTTGTATAGCCTTATTCAGTTATATATGTGAGATCAAGGAATGATCTAGTATTCTGGTATTGTATTGTAAATATATGGTTGTGGTTTTATGTGGATACTTGACTTCAGCTTTTTGCTACTTAGGTTGATGTTTTATTCCATTAGGAGTTATCAGTGCAATTTAACTTTTTTTTTTTTTTTTAAGAAGGGCGGCACCTCAATTTATTTATTGATAACCCCTCACTTTTGGCGGAGGAATAACGTGGTTACAAGACAATCAATGGGAGATAACAAAAGACAATATGTTAAAAACCTCCCAAAGAACAACATCAACATCTAGTCAAAAACCAGGTTACAAGTCCAAACAAAACAAAACAAAACAAAACAGGACCAACAAAACAAACCTCACGCAACAAAACAAAACACAAGATAAACAACATAAAGCATAAGCTAAAACCAAAAGGAAATCAGCTAAACATACCTCATATAAGCCGTACCCATCTTCTCCAATTTATACAAACCATTGCTAACTCTAGGGAGTTGACTACTATTTGTAAACAAACTATTCCTCCCCATAGCACCTTATCGAGCCAAGGCATCTGCCACTTTGTTTCCTTCTCTATACCAATGATTTATCGAAAAATCTACTCCCTCCAATAAACCAATAAGCTGCTCCCAAAAATCCCACAAATACCACAAGGAGCACTTTCTGGCTCTTATCCAATTAACTACAATATTCGAATCACATTCAATATCGATACAGGTATGACCCAAATGTTTGGAAATCTTTACTCCTTCCAACACAACTCTTAATTCAGCTTCATTATTTGAACAAGAGCCAAAATATTTTGAAAAACCAATCACAAAAGAACCTGTATGGTCTCTAAGGATGCCACCACCACTCGCCGGCCCTAGGTTTCCCAGGTTGCTCCCATCCAAATTTAATTTCAACCTCCCTTGCCTCGGTTTTAGCCATCTCACACTTTGCATAGTTTTAATTCTTTTATTCACAATTTGCACTTCCAGATTCTGCAATACCCGAAAATCAGCATCCTTTAACTGAACCATTTCTGTCATGTTCCTACTCAAAACCCCCACCCAATACTTAATGAGGAGCCACACATTAGTACTACTCTATAATTTTTCTCCCATTCTAGCCACACATCTCATTCTCCATAGCCTCCACACTATTAAACAAGGAATCAAACCCATCAATGAACCCAGTTGAGAGAACCTGGAAGCCTATTAAACTACATTTGAACTTTTTCTTTCCAACTTTGTTGCCTAAGGAAAGGAACACCTACCTCTACCAAAACCTTCCTCCAAACCTCAGAAGCAAGGTCTCCCTTATTTAACACATGCTCCAAATCTTCTGATTACCTCATCTCACAACAATTACACGCCGAAACAAGTGAAACCTCCACCCTTTTCACCTTTTCATCAACATTTAGACACTCAAAAGCTGCCTTCCACATACAGATAGAAATTTTCTTCGGTAACCATTTGTTCCAAACCCACTTAGTTCAATCAAATTTTGGAACTCTAACTCTGATAACATCCCATATGGATTTTGTATTAAAGCAACCATCCTTTTCCGGGAGCCATAACAGAATGTCCGAAGAATTTTTAAGATTTCCCACCTTTTCCATCACTTCATTCGCTTTACTAAACCCCAGAATCCTCTGCAAGTTTTTCACATCCCACGCATTATTGATAACCAAATTTTTTAATTTGATATGAGATTATGCACCATTTGGACAATCTGCAAACAAAGGTCCCGAATCTAGAAATTTATCATACCACAATTTTACATTTCCTTCTCTAACCTTCCACTTAGATTTACTTAACAATTCAGACATACCTTGCAGAACTTTCCTCCAAAAGGAAGAATCCGATCCATGCGATCTGCAAAGAGCAATATGTCCTCCTTCACATATTTAGCTTTAAAAAATTTAGCCCATAAAGAATTTTGCGTTAATAAATGCCAACCAAACTTCATGAACAAAGACCGTTGCACTTCTCAAATGTCCCTTACTCCTACGCCTCCCTCCTCCACAGGAACACACAATTTCTTCCAAGCCCTCCATTTCATTTTTCTTTTGCATCCTTAAATCCCCAGAAAAAAGAAACAAACATACCTTGTATCTTTTTAATCACTAGTTTCGGTACATTTAGAACAACTAACAGATGCAATGACATACTTGAAACCACATGTCTCAACAAAACAAGACGACATTCTTGAGACAATAGTCTACTTTTCCAGCCCTCAACTCTCTTACTGATTTTTTGGATTAAAGGGTCAAAATGACAGCCTTTCAATTTACCATCAATTTTTGGCACACCGAAATACGTGAAAGGAAATTTACCCTCAATAAAACTAGTCTCAGCACAATTTAACTTAATATATAAATATATAGAATTTTAGCAGGTCGTTACAAAGCTGGTCCTCCTCGTCAACAAATAAAATTGGGTCATTTAAATTATGTGGATCCCATTTGAAAGTAATAGGAACCTAGATACATTCATTTGTATTTGCGTGCTAAAAGATGAAAATTTTCATTTAAAGACCAACCCAAGCTCCTGAATCTAAATTTAATCCAATGTTATTTAATCTCAAAAGAAATCTGATATGCATTTCAACATCCCTCTAGATTGTGAAAAAAAAAAAAAATAATATCACATATATTTTTGTATATTTGCAAATATGCAAAATCACCTGTGTAATTTCACCAACATAACCATTGCATTTTAATGCAATCCCATCCCTTAATTAAAATTTGAACAAAACCAGATTTTATTAGGTAATACTATAAATAAGAGGAAATAGGATCTAAACCATCACATGTATTAATCTTAAGTCTCTTGCTTTTTCCATAACATTTTCCTTTTTATTGCGTTTTCTGACAAAAGAAGTTTCCATATAGGTTAAACTGTTGTGATTATAAAAATACCTCCTATCTGTTTCAATCGACGGCATACCACACTGGTTGAAGGGCATGCATAATGGTTCTTAATATTTTTGTAATTTTACCATTGCTTTCAAAGAAAAAAAAATATTCCTTTAAAATATAATGATAATTAAATATTTATCAACTACTTAAATGACATTGATATCGTTAAAGTCCGAGTAGAAAGGAAAAATTAAATATGATCATTTGAATAAGACACATACCTAATAATCTTACTTTATATTTTATTATTTAATGCTAGCTAGGCTGTGGTTGTAAGCGGAGTTGGATACGGCCATAGCTTTCAAAGGCAAAACTTTGATTTAAAAAAATATTAGGTTATTGGTAGAATAATTTAATAATCTAAATATTCATTTAAAAACTATTTTTCATTCCCCTATGCATCAAAGTGTTCTGCACGCGCTAAATTATGCGTGGGGAAGCGTTGGGAGAGTACACAAATATCGACATTCCAATGCCCTTGTTAGTTTTTAAAAGACAGAACTGCCCCTGCCATTGACGCCTCTCCCCGCCTCCACATTGCCCACTCTATTTCAACGGCCACAATAATTTCCACAACGGCCCATTGAAAAAAAGAAACTCAACAACCACAATAACTTTTTTAAGGAATTTTATTTTCGTGTACCAAAATGCCCCTTGATGCGGCGTGTCCTCTGATCTTCCACCTGCAATGTAAACGGCTCAAAGTTCAAGGAGTTAATTTAGTATAATGTCAAAAATTTATAATAATAATAATAATAAAAAAATAAAACATATCAATTTATTTAGTTGATATTTCAAAACCAAAAAATAAAAAATTAATTTTAATTTTTTTAATGTTTCATTTTTAATAAAAAATAAAAAATAAAAAATAAAAAATAAACTAAAATATAAAAAATTTTAAAAAATTAAAATTATTGTAAGTTTTTATTTAATTATTATATTTCAAGATTTAATGATGTTGTAATTAAAAGGAAATTTATTTATATAGTCATTCCTACTTAGCAAATTTAAGACTTAATTGTTTACTATATTTCATAACTCATTTTTTAGTATTTCAAAAATAGTTTTATTACACTTGACAATTGAAATCGTTAAAAAAAAAAATATTTTTTAATATTTTTTTAATATTTTTTTTGTTTTTCAAATCTAAAACTTATATGTTTATTGAATTATATTTTATATTTACATGTCAATCTTATTTTAAAATTTATTAAATTATATATAGGAGTGACTGAATTCAAGAATGAATTTTGAATGTCAGAGCACTATAACAATAAGGTTTCAAGAAAATAAAAAATTATAAAGTTTAATTTTTATTTTTGTGAGAACAATTGAAAATTAATAACAAATCATGCAACATAATTAAATGTATCATTTTAATCTATTTTTTCATTTATAAGAAAAAATAGGGACAAAAGACACTAACATCCTTTGAGGTTTTAAAAATTTCAAAAATTTATCATAAAATTTCAAACATTTCAAGAATCTATCATAAGATTTGTCAAAAAGATACAAATCTCTTTTTATATTTTACAAAAAAATATATTTTTTGAGAAGACATTTGAATCTTTTTGACAAATTTTAAGAAAAATTGATACAAAATTTGAAATTTTAGGGTAAGTTTGTCATATTTTTAAAATTCTAAAAAAACTATCTATTTTTTGTTAATTTTTAAGAAGAATAAGTGTTTTATGCCAAAAATATAGAAACAAAATAATATCCAACATAGGCTAAAAATATGGTTATTTGTTCGCATAGTCTCTGCTTAATCATTGAACTATCTATAAGTAGGGTTACTTTAGTCATTTAACCCATTTGGATTGTACGGACCATTTTAGTCGCCCCCCTGAAAACCTTCGATGCAATATTTGAACCTACCATAGAGACTTTATCCAATTGCTGCAAGTGTCGCAATATGAAATATCCCTACTGTCTCGGAAGGGGTATAATTGTCTATTCATCCGAAAATGTTAAGATTTTTACAAAACCTGCTCATTCATAACAAATAGAATACTGCCACGCCAACGAGGCATAGAAGCGTCACCCCATGCGCGAAGCGGCAGATTGCTCGCTCTCTTCTACTGCACCACTTCTTGCGTCTTCCTCACTCTGGCTCGGTTCCTCATTTCCTCCTTTTCATTTTTATCGGCTGTCTCCGAAAAAAATCCGCCTTTTTCCCAATATCATAAAATCTCTCTCTCTCTCTCTCTCTCTCTCTCTCACACACACACACACACACACACACACACACACACACACTGGTGAATTCAAGTAGTTGCAGGGGGAGAGAGATGATTGAGCTCGAGATGCACTGATTCCTGCAAAATTTTGCCGTTGATTCTTCTGTGGATTGGAGAATAAACTTTGCAGCTTTGATTCGCTTAGTGAAAGCTGAGTTGAAGTTTCGATGCTTACGAATTTTTTCAACTTGTCGCCAGTGGAGGCTTGTGTCTGCGTTTCGTCGAGTTTTGATTCATAAAGAGAGCAGAAGATGTTGCAATCCGGTATAATAACTTTCTTCTCTTTCCCGCTTTTGATTCGCCAGTTCTATTTCCATTTCTGAAATTGCCTCTTTAGGTTTACTTTTATTCTTTGTATGCTGTTCTTTTAAATTACTTTGTCTAATTTTTAAGCAACGGTTGAATTTCATTTTTAGGAAATAGGTAAAATGTATTGACATCCCTCTTACATTTGCCAAAATGCAGACATTTTGAGGTTGCAAAAATGGCACTAGCATTCTTAAAATTTATATTCCTTAGCTAGTTTAGTTAGTAGAATCCCGTCATAACGTGATATGTTTTTAATAATGAAATTTACCCTCTAAATGGTATGTAAAAGAAATCTTTTGATGCCAAAATCGCTATTGGGCGAGTTTCAACAAAGATGTGAGCACCATACGGTGCGAAGTTGGTTGGTTGAAAAATGCACTGGTTGTGGAGAAAAAGATTCATACCTCTAGAAGATGTGCTGAGTACTTGCCATCATGTTGATTTTTGCTAATTCCTTTTACAATTTGGACAGTTCTAAAGAGGCAGCATATCGACCAACATCCAATTTTATGAAAAATAAAAAATTGTTATCTAATGGAGGGAATATAATTATTGTTACATTTACATGTCAAGGGAAGTAGGTGTTATTTTTTTGAATGTCAGTGGAATGTAAGAATTGAATTTGTAATTGCTAGAAATTAGAACCCAAGAAAAACATAGCAAGGTAGGGTTTCTAGACAGAAATTAGAACCCAAGAAAAACATAGCAAGCTAGGGTTTCTAGACATACTTGCGGAAGCCAAAACTTAAGTGAGAGCTAGAATCTTTGACTACAAAAAATCGAAAAATAGCTTGGGTTTTCACTCCCTCTCCACTAGGATGGCCTATCAATAGGAGTAGCCTTTTTCCTCAATGGAGTTACGTACAAGGTAGGAGGGGGGACCTACTCTTATATAGAGTTAGTGTCATACCTCAATTAGAATTCTTAATGAACTCTAATTAGGAAAAAACTCCTACACTCATTCTACCACATCCACATGCAGAGTGATATCCTACACTACTAAGGTGCGCAGTATCTCAATAGATCAAGATTGTGACCCTTTATGTTAAGCAAAATCACCATTCTATTTTAAGCTATCATTCAATTCATTTTTTACAAAATAAAAAATTTATAATCCGTATATAAGTTCACATATGGAAAAATCTGAACATTCTCCCACTTGGGCACTATTGATTATAAATGCAATTTTTTAAAAGGACACATGGTGCCACATGGCTTAAAAGGACAACAACTTTCATCAAGTTCACTAATAGTGGATCATGATAGTCATTGACTCATTAATTAACACAAGACAATCCATGGTTACAAAGCTACTGCAATTTTCAAATTGACCACCAACAAGTGTGGTATGATATCTAGTACCCTTCATGTGATTAAGTTGTGCTATTATCAGTTTTGATCCGCTTTATGGTTTCATCAAGAAACCCTTTAATGATTTGCAACTGAAGCAAACTCATTTCCTCAATGAGACATTGCATGGCGTTATTTCTTTATGGCTTCCACCATGCTTCGAGATAAACATCAATATCTCAAGCCTTAATCACACGTCACAAAAGGTATGTTGTGCAAAATAACATACAAATGCATGATAACAAAATGAAATCTCTTATTTAAGCGGTTGTACCCTAGGATTCCATGAGTTGCTACCCTTCAAAAGGGATCAAGCCATCACATAGTACTCCACTAACCAAGTACATCAAAGAATACTAAATATCCATGTTATAATTGCTTCAGTAGCAATACATTCAATCACAGTATCCTCCTTCTTTACCACATCTTTGACCACCAAATACTTGGTTTCTAGATGCTTCAAGCCACTTGAACAAGATCATTCTTAGCAAAATAATATTGCCCCTCTGTTATCACAAAATATTTTTAGTGGCCTACAAATAGAATCCACAATCTGAAGTGATGAAATGAAATCTTGTAGCCAACAAGCATGAATGCTACTATTCGTTTCTTGGCACTTTCAAGATGCGGCTCCCTCAGCTAGCATGAAGATATGCCCAGAATTATTCTTCATATCTTCTATACAACATGTGAAGTTTGAGTTTGCATGTCTAATCATGTATATCACGTTGCCTTCTTTGTTGCTTTCAAGTGATTTATCTCAGTATTGGATTGAAACCTGTGTAGGACATTTATGACAAAATCTAAATTTGTGATGTAGTGTAAACTAGAGCATAATTAGACTCCCCAAAGGACATGCATAAGGCACATTTTTCATTAAGCTCTTCTTCAGATTATTCTTCGGGCAATGATTCCTTTCCTGAGTCAATCTCCTTTGACCACAAGAACATCACCAAAGCACAATTTTGCATACCAAATCTACAAAGTACACCCTCAATGTATGCTTTCTGTGGAAGCCCTAATAGTCCAAAAGATCTATCTTTATGGATTGTTACACCAAACCCAAAAGAAGCCTCTCCAAGGTCCTTGCTAGCAAGAAGTATGTCATCAAGATATAAAATGAGGAATGTGAATTTTGTCCCACTAACCTTGAGATGCACATAGATCCATTGAGTTTTTCACAAAACCAAGAGGAGTCATAATTTCTTCAATTTTCAACTACAATTGTCACGGTGCGTGGTTAAGGCCATAAATATATTTCTTCAAGTCGCGCAACACATTTTCTTTTCCTTCCATCACACAACTCTCAAGTTGTTCCATATGAACTTCATGCAAATCTCCATTCAGAGAAGCCATGTTGAATCTCTTGACATCCATTCGATGAAGTTACAAATCAAATTGAGCTATCTTGATCATTATAAAGGTTTCCTTAGAAGTGACTGTAGAGAACGTAATAGTTTATACCCTCCCTTTAAGTGGAAACTTTAGCAATCAACCTGGCCTTAATCTAGTACGTTCCCTTTTGGGTCCTTCTTAGTTTTGAACACCCACTTGCAGCCAATGGGCTTAAAATACTCAGAAAGGTCAACAAACCTTGAGACATTATGGTGCTGTATGGACTCCAACTCACCCTTCATAGCATGAAACTTATTAGATAAAGTTTCCATGACCTGATTGAAACAAATTGGATTCTTTGCTCCGCTTACATCATAACTAGTTTCTTGTAGAATGATTATGTGACTTTGCAGATCTCCCCTTCTCTCTTTGAGATCATCACCCCAGTTCTGGTTCTCCATAGAATTTCCGTTGCTATCTTTTTTGGTAGATATCCTTTGCTATCTTTTTTGGTAGATCAAGTTTCAACACAAGGCTCCTCGATGTAAAAACTAAAAACCGTCATCGCTATATCTCTTCAAAGACTTGACTTTCCTCGCATATCTGCATTGGAATAGAGTCCCTTTCTTCCCTATTCTTCTGCAGCCGTCGAGAATAAACCTGTGGTAAAGCTGACCTCCCAGTGATCTGAGATTTTGTCTCCCCATCCATTCCTACCTTGTTATTACTCGAACTCACTATATCTCGCTTCCCACCTTGATCTGCTGTTATGTTATTTTCCTTCTGCACGTTGAGACCTTCATCCTCCAAAGCCCTCCTGGGGCCTCGTCAGATTTCAGAATATTCCTTCATCTCTCCGCTCATCAGAAGAGGATATAGCTGCTACTCACACAAGTCCCTTTTGCTGGAGAGGATGTGTTACAACACTGAGTCTCCTCCACATGCTTGCTTTGCCCAAAGCCATCCTTGCTGTTAGTTCCAAAACTAGCCAAAACACTTTCAACATTTAAAGAAGAACACTTGTTTGAAAGAACATCTAACTTGTAATAATTTTATATAGTCCATCATGCAAGGAACCATTTCCGATTACCTAGGAGTGAATTAACTGGAAACTACCATTGCTAAAATGATAAGGATATCCAACTCTATCAAGTTTGAGGATTCATCAAATTCTGTCTCGTAGACAGCACAAAAATCATGTTCATTGGTACCAAAGAAAAACTAGACTCAGAACAAAATACATGCTCATTGGTACTAAGGAAAAACTAGACTAACTGTAATTTATGAGCCCTATAGACTCAACCTGGACTCTTAACTCCATTTCCTATGAACAACTCAACTTCATCTGTACTTGGCTTTCTGTTTATAAACCCTGCAAGGAATTAACATGAATAGATGATCCACTATTGATCCACCAAGTATTAGAAGGAGTGAAGGACCATCCATTAAAATGGGTTCAAAGAAGGCAAAAGTGGGGTACAAATGGTGGTGAGATCTATAGTCAATTTTTTCTTACTATAAGCTGTTTTGTCTTAAGTAAACTAGTAGGGTACATGGAGTTTTGGAAATAATTTTTTTATAATTGTTTTTCATGATTCCCATATAAATTTTGGAAAACTAGAAACTAAGGTGGTGTTTAATGGTTTGCCCCAACACCATCTGTGTCCATTTTGTATAAATGTTGAGAAACTAGAAAATAAGGTGTCATTCAAAAACGTTTGTCTATGTCCATTTTGTATAAATGTCAAGAAACTAGAAAAACAAGGTGACATAGTGGTTTGTTCACTTCTCTAGGCTCCTCCTTGAGAACCATTAATCTCAATCCTCTTCATGATGAAGATCAAATCTGTGTTGTGCTTGAGCTATATATGAACACCTTTCCACTATAACAGTCAACGTCCTCATTAATCCAAGGACTACCCAATACCCATCCTAACTTAGACTTCTTGCTGAAGCACAAAAACTTTCTGCACTCAATTACATAGCAGCAGATTCAGCTTAGTGACTTAAAAAATCCAATTACAATGCAAAACCTCTTAAGGAATGAGTTGCCAATGAATTACATAAGTTGAAAAACAAGTTTTTGCGCTCAAGTTTGTTGTTTACTATTGAGGCTTGATATACATTGATGGCCCACAACCTAATAACTTAAGCTTTTAGGTAAATTGGTAGTCTAACATTGTATTAGAGCTGGTTACTAGGAGGTTTTGAGTTCTGCCTTGTTGCCCATGTTTATTGTTTGTTTGGTAAGGATTATCTTATTCCCTGCAATGGGTGTTGTTTATCATTTGTTTGTCTCTCTATGTGTTGTCAGGCTACATGTGCGGGAGAAGTGTTGAGCCTTGCTATACATTGTTGGCCCATAACCTAATAGCTTAAGCTTTTAGGTAAAGTGGTAATCTAACATCTACATTTCATTCAAAATGTCTAATAAAATCTTCAAAGACTAGCCATTTGGGGGTCCACATGTTTTAAAGGGTTCATAGTCCTAGCTATTTGCTTCCGAGACATGCTTCGACCTGTAAGGCTGTAACATAATATGCCCAAATCATTATGATTGGAGTTTTCATGTAAGCCTCAATCAAGTGTGCTAAAATTGGAAATCTTTCAAGATTCAGATGTGAAAAGCAAGGTATAGTCCCAAGAGAGGGGGGGGGGGGATGAATTGGGTTCTAAAAATTTCTTTTAAATCTTTTTAGGAATTCTTGACTTGTTATTGATTTTTCAAACTTTCAGCAAAAGCTTATTTCTTACTTCAATTCACAATAACACAATCTTTCAACCATCCAAGTAATCAATCAACCAATCACAATTTGAAAACAAACAATCAATTAACCAAACAACCAATTTATTTGCCAAGTTTGAGTTAACTGCAGCACTATTAGTTTAATGAAAGTATGCAAGATTCAACACTCTTTGGAATATAAACACGTTCAAACTTTAAACCATTCAACCACAATATATCAATATATTAAATTCAACTTTCAGCTTTTGTTGTCAGTCCTGGTTATAAATTTGAATCAAGCCCTATAGTGAATGATAATTTGTGTTTACTGATGTGAAGCCTTGTATTAATTGATTTGCTTAATATGATATGTAATATAAAATCCAACACAATATTCACACTCTTCCCAATATTCAAAATTCAAATAAACTTTTAGTTAATTTATCTTTGGGATGTTTAACCAAGTAACGTACTTTCGTATGGTTTCTGCAAGATATGGTTTAACCAACGTACTCCCTTTCAGTTTCCGCAACTCAAATCAAAATTAAACTTTAAGTTTACTTGATTCCCAAATATTCGTAGTATATATGATTTTCAATTTAAACCATCAATGCAATTTAAATATGTACTGAAAATAAATAGTAGGGAAAGAAAGAGTGAGACGAAGATTTTTACGAGGTTCGGCTTATACCCAGCCTACATTCTTGCCTTTGACAAACCACCAAAGGATTCACTAAACCTGTTCCTTTGACGGGCGGAACAATACCTTTACAACACTCCTTGGTTAAGGCTAGAGCCCGCCTTCTCCAAACGATATCCCCTCGTCCGGTCACTCCTTAATTAGGTTAGAGTCCGCCTCTCTAAGCAATATCCCCTTACTTAGCCAACGATCCAAACAATCCTTGGAATCGTCAATCTACAAGAAATATATCAAATAGATGCGTACAAATAATTTGCTCCTCAAAGAGCTGATTAGTACAACAATTCAGAACTATATACTTCAAAGTAAATAACAATATGAAATTTTAACTTGAAGCTCAATGACGTATATCACCGATTAGTTCTTTCAATGATTGAAAGATTTAGAATTTGTAGCACAATTCCGGTGCAGGAAGATCAGCAAAAACTCAGTTGAATTCGTGCAAGTTGAGAGCAAGAGAGGGCCTTGAGAATTTGAGAGCAATTGAGAGAGATTTTGAATATTTGCTTAATTAAATTCTTGGTGCATTGATTCAATGATCTTTGAGACTTATTTATAGACTTTAAAAAGTATGTAACTTGATCCCCAAGTGACTTGGAGTATCCCCCAAGTTTTCACAAATTTTGAGCCCCAAGCAACCTCATTTAAAAATTTGACCGTTATGAAAAAATTCAAAATAGCCATGTGACAGATGACTGTCCATTTTTGGCAGTCGTTTGACCAGTTAAACCAAAGGAACAGTAAGGTGGCAGTCGGCTGTCCAAACACGAACAGACGCCTCAAAGTGCACTGGCAGTCGGCTGTCTAGTTCTTGACAGTCGTCTGTCAGGCTGTCAGTTTTGAGTACCTTTTAGTCGTTTGATCATAACTTTTTCTGTGTAACTCCAAATTTGACGTTCTTGGTGTCAAATGAAAGCTAAGAGAAAATCCTACAACTTTCATGTTGAACACATTTTAAAATAATGAATTTTTGATAGAGAAAAATGCACCTCAATGCGGATGTATAAAAATTGACAGCATTTGAAAAATCCTCTTTTTTGTGCTTTTCATTCCAAAAATGATTCTAACATTTTTGAAACAATTTTTGACCTTAAAAAATATTTTCCAAGTATGTTCAAAGGTATCTAGGTCCAAGAAATTAACCTAAGAGTTTCATGCATCCATATTGAAATTCTTTGAAGTACTTACATGAAATTTCCTAGACTCTTTCAAATTTTCAATTCTTGAATTCCTTGAGGTCTTTATGCTTGTTTCGTCTTTCTTTGAGCTTTCCATGTTGATCACTTGGGCTTTCATTCTTGAAGTTTTTTTCTTTAATATCAATGTTCTCATTATCTTCAAGTTTTAATCCATGCCTCAAGCTTTGACATAATCATCCTTCTTTGAAGTACGAACTTTTATGAATTCTTTAGCCTTGCATTCATTATTGAGTCCTGAAAATACATCACTTAACCAAAGCATGTTAAGTTCTACTTGTTTGTTAGCATCAAAACAAGATGTTAAACCTTGTAAGGCCAACAAGATGTGTGCACCTCGACTATCTTTTGGCTGTAATTTTATCAATAAATTGGAGAGACAAAGCAGTTATGAAATTTTAACAACTTTATGAAATAATCAATATTTTCATTTAAGACTAGATAAGCTCCTATGCCTTTGAGTCAATAAATTAAATTTGAATCTCACTTTTTGATTGGATCAAGATATTATTCATAAAATATGTCATGGAAGATCAATATTGACAAAATCTTGCTAGATGTGATTTTGGAAATTAATTTAATTTAATGTCTCAAAAGCTTTGTGAAAATCAGGAGATATGCTAAAGTAAATGTTGCACGAATAATCCAGTTTGATTGGTGGAGAAAAAAGTGCTTTATAAATTTTTGAGAAATTAAAGCTCAACATCCACAAAGTTAAACGTATAATATACGAAGTAGGGCTGGCTCTTCATTAAGGCCACTGAGGTGCTTGCATGGGGCCCCCAAATTTTTTTTTTTAATATAATAATGATAACATTATTTATGAAATTCACATATTTGGTGGGTGGAGTGCACATGTTGTGCAGCTAAAATTATTTGATGTACCTAGAAAAATTAATTTTAAATAAAAATAAAAATTAAATAAAATATTAAGGGCCCCTAATTAAATCATTCGCCTAGGGCCCTATATTGTGAAGAGCCGTTCCTGATACGAAGGAGTACTGTTCCTTTGATAAATTCCTACCTCTCTGTCTATCTATGAGATGTTTGATTTTTTCAAAACTCTATAGACATGTAGAAGAAAAATGCTATCCCCCTGGACCAAGACATAACTTGTACTTGTTCAAATAACAATTAACTATTTAAACAATTGACCTTTCTGGGGGCCTCCTCAGCTATAAAAGAACTAAATCAAGTGAGACTCTGTCAGCACTGTGAATTAACAAACTGAAATTCAATAACCAGAACGGATAAGGGATTATTTATTATCTAAATGAGATAACTTAACATTAAATGAAGTTGCCAAAATCCTCAACAACCTGATTTTCAAAGAATTAAGACCTTCACAAACTAGTACCCAATATTTGGTTGAGTTTTGTAATCACCTATCATCAAAACCAATACTTGGGGTCAATAAGATGGATTAAAAAAGGTGAAGGAATTAACAGGTCTGTTGTAAACTAGGAGTGGCAGTTGCAGAGAATGAAATAAAGGAAGTAACACTGACAACTTTGGATTGTTTAGGCACTTGCAACCCAAACCAAATAGTACAGTTGAGAGAGTAATTTCATTTGGGGCAGAAGACATTGACCTCCCTTGAGGTTTGGCTAAAAGACAGGGACCTCCCTTGAGGTTTCAAAAATCTCAGGGATCACCCCTGAGGTTTCAAGAATTCCAGGGGCCTCCCTTGAGGTCTGTCAAAAAGACACAAACCTCCCCTTGTATTTTTGCAAAAATACAAGTCTTTTTGAGGGGAGGCATGTGTCTTTTTGGCAAATCTTAGGAGAGGTATGGGACATTTTTTATTCCTCAGGGGAGGTCAATGGGATTTTGAAACCTTAGGGGAGGTTCCATTTTTTTTGTCAAACCTCAGGGGAGGTCGGTACCTTTTTCCTTTTAATTTATGTTAGAAGCTCTAGGGAAGGGAGGATTGACCTATTTTTGAATGGAGGTAATGAGAAAGGGTTCACTGACACTCCAACTTAGAGAATTTTGCCCTAGGTTGAACACAAAGGCAGAAAAAGATTCATGTAGCCAGTTCCATCAGTGCTACCTAAGACCTTTTTGGTCTTGCTGTTGTATTCTCACATTAATACTCGAATGAAGGAGTTCCTGCTGAGGTTGAACTACACCTCTGATTTAGGCTATTGCTTGGTTGCTGTCTATTTAATTTTCTTAAAGATTGAATCTCATCACTGGTGCATTAACAAGTAATGACTTTTCCAAGTCACAACACCTGTGAAAAGATTTGTTCATTACTTTCCAAGCCACAAAAAGGAAGTTGTCTTTTTAAAAGCTGTTGTCTTTTGTAAAGCTGTTTAACTACTTTCCGCGCTTTTTGTTGATTCTCAGGATTTAATATTAATGATCTGGTTCAACAAGCTCAAATTCGTTGGCTGAAACCTGCAGAAGTGCTTTTTATATTAAAGAATTGTGAGGACCACCAGCTCACCCAAGAGGCTCCTCAGAAGCCAACTAGTAATTTTCATATTCCCTAGTATTTCATAGATGTTCATATTTGGTTGATAAATAACATTTCAGGTCAATTGCATATTACCGGCTATTTTATTTCTTCTTTCTGGCTGGAGTCTTGAACAGGTGGGTCTTTGTTCCTATTTAACAAGAGGGTGCTTAGATTTTTCCGCAAAGATGGGCATAGTTGGCGAAAAAAGAAAGATGGCAGGACCGTTGGTGAAGCACATGAAAGACTTAAGGTTTGTCAATATGTCAACACTGTTGACTTATTACCTTACTGCTGCAAGAATTTATCCTTCAAGTAATCTGTTTGATACTGATTTGCTAATTCTTAGTAGTGCTTTTTACTTCTTAATCCCTAACTTGGCATGCCACTTCTTGTAAACCTTGATATATAAAACAGTTGTGCTCACGCTGACACAAGAATATTTCTGATTGCCTTAAATCTCTTGACAGTTGACATGTCTTTCCTTTTCATATTTCTTGGCCTTCTTCTATGTTTCCATATCATCAGAATCCTGCTGTAATGTAAAATTGCGAGGGTGAGCCAAAAATTGAATGTAATGTAGGTTTGCTACTTGATAAGATGACATGTGTTTATAATCCTTAAGAATGTTTTTCTATCCCTGTTAACGTTGTCACACTTTGTTAGTAGAACTGGTTTTGGCTTTGTTTAATCTTGATATACATTGTTGGCCCACAACCTAACAACTTAGGCTTCTTAAGTGTAGGAGTAATCTAAAAGGGTTCAACATAATTTTTTTTGGCCTGAAGGAAGCCATCTTACACCTACTTATCTTTATGTGTAGGTCGGAAATGTTGAAGCTTTGAACTGTTATTATGCACATGGAGCGAATAATCCAAATTTTCAGAGGCGTAGTTATTGGATGCTGGACCCGTAAGTATACTTTTAGTTATTATACCTTCTTTCTTGCTGCTTCATGACTCATGCTTTGTATTCCAAAAGATCGTTCTTGCAGATGCTGCAAATCATAAATGTGTACTACTGAAACTAAAAAAAAGGAGATTTTTCTCAAATGTTAACTTGGAACTATATATTTTGCACTGAAATTGAAAAAAAAAGTGGAGATTTTCTGAAATTGACCACACCATTTGCATATAATGATTTTGATTGGAGTTCAGAGTTCTTGATTTATCATTTCTATACATTAATTTTTTATAAAACTTTTCAGGTTATTTATTTAGGCATTACATTTATTTGCAGGGCATACGAGCACATTGTTCTTGTTCATTATAGAGAGATAAGTGAGGTAACTTTTTTGAACCTGATTATAGGCCTGGCTGATCTCATAACTATAGTGCTAATCCATACTCATAAATAAAACCTTTCATCAACCCTTTTAACCTGATATTTATTATCTATGCCTGGGTTGACCATTCTCATCTTTGTGCTCTTTTGTTTTTCATCAACGTTTCTTAGCAAGTGCGCAGTGCTTTATGTCCAGAATTGCCATTTCACATCTTTGTGCTCATTTGGTTTTCATCAACTTTTCTAAGTAATTATACAGTGCTTTTTGGTGAAATGCTGCTATCCTGACAGGCCTATGATTGGCACTTCAGCACCAACTGTACTATTTCCTAATAATTTTAAAATATGTTTCACTTCTCACGAAACTTTTGTGAATTTTCCACTCAGCTTATGTAAACAATTTTGGAATTTCTGATTCTTCTTTTCAATATCAACAAATAAAATTTAAGCAAGCAATGCAGGTGTATCTCTTCTGATACAATTTTTTTTCCTTTTCATGACTAGTTATTTTATCATGTGCTGCACCCACCATTAATGCATGACCTAACTTTAAATCTCCTGTTGTTTTTGCATGTTACAGGTAAGGCATACTTCTGGAATTATTCAGTTATCACCTGGTTCCTCTTCCACTTTCAGCCGGAGTCCAGACTCTTGCGTTGCTCGAAATCCTGGTTCAATTTCTGTAGTTACTGAGCTATACGGATCAAATCAGAATCTCTCTAGTCCAGGATCTGTAGAAGTTAGTTCTGAAATATTCATCAAGGATAATGGTCTGGATCATATGGACAAGATAAATGGAACAGGTGAATTTAATAGTTCGTCTGAGCTTGAGGTTAGCCAAGCTTTGCGGAGGCTCGAGGAGCAGCTAAGTTTGAATGATGAAAGCTGGGAAGAAATTGGTCCATTCTGCAGTCAGAATGGGAATTCAAATGATTATGGAGTTCTAGCATATGAAAGGGAAGTGGCCAAGCATGATGACCATCTGCAGGGACGTGAAGAACATGGTCAGTTGTACGGTGGTCATTGTGAAAGAGAAGATGGCTCCAACAATAGTATGCTTCTACAGAATGCAGGTTTGTGGTGTTTGTTTGGTGCTTAGGATAGTCACTCGCTTCTGTGATGGTTTTATATAGCAGCCACAACCGTATGTGTAATGCCGTCATGTAATGGTTTTTGGGTCCTTTTTTTTAAAAAAAAAAAAAAACTAAAGGAGGGCGGCACATTCATTTATTTATTGATATACCCTCACTTTTGGCAGAGGAATACCGTGGTTACAAGACAAGCAATGAGAGGTTACAGATAGAACAAAATTAAAGGCCTCCCAAAAAACAATACCAACATCCAACCAAAACAGGACTACAAATCCAAACAAAACTAACCAATAAAACACCCCACGCATCAAACCAATCAAAAGAAAAAACAAACCTATACTAATACCAAAAGGAAACCAACTAAACATACCTAATATAAGCCGTACCCATCTTATCTAGTTTATACAAACCTTTGATCACTCTAGGAAGTTGATTACTATTTGTAAACTATTCCTCCCCATAGCACCTCGTCGAGTCAAAGCATCTGCCACTTTATTCCCTTCTCTATACAAATGATTTATAGAAAAGTCTATTTCCTCCAATAAACCAATAAGCTGCTCCCAAAAATCTCACAAATACCACAAGGAGCATTTATTGGATCTTATCCAATTTACTACAATATTCGAATCACATTCAATGTCAATACTGGAATGGGCCAATTGTTTGCAAAGCTTTATTCCTTCCATCATTGCTTTTAATTCCGCTTCATTATTTGAACAAATACCAAAATATTTTGAAAAATCAAAAATAAAAGAACCTGTAGCATTTTTAAGGATGCCACCACCACCCGCCGACTCTGGGTTCCCCAAGTTGCTCCCATCCAAATTTAGTTTCAACTTCCCTTGCCTCGGTTTTAGCCATCTCACACCTTGCATGGTTTTATTCCTTTTATTCACAATTTGCACTTCCAGATTCTCAAAATCTGAACATCAGCATGGCTTTTGGGTCCTTAATACCATTTCACCCTGCTAAATTGGTGGGAAGAAAAATCACATCCATGACGACCGTTACAGACCACTACTGTTGCATAATGGCTGCTACGGCCGTTATGTAACCACTGCTTGACTATCATGGGAAAAAAAAATTATTTTCATTTTTTACCTTTTCATACCATTTTTACTTTTTCCCCTTTCATAAATTATTCTCAATAAGTTTTGTGGAAGGGGGGGAATAATAATGAGGGTGATAATATATTTTTTTAATATTCACGAGAGATGGACCGACTAATAATTTGATATGGACACTGTTTCGTTAAAAATATATATTTTGGTAATAATTTGATTTTTCTTCTCTATATTTTTCAGCTTGAACCTTCTTTTCTTTTCTAGTTTTTACCTTGTTCAAGTTGGCAGTACATTATTTATTTAATGATTAATTTAATGATTATATATTATACTGTTAAAGCGTAGTTTACAGTTACATCCAATCTGCTTCTCATAGTTGAGCATCAAGCATTTATATAGGCTTTCTTCTTATACTAAATAAGTAGACATTCTTTAGGAACTAATATCAAATCGACAAATCCTAATTAATGAAACAAATATCAAACCCCTGGAGTTTCAAACAGCACAAAAATGTAAAATATTCAATTCAAAAAGGCCCTTGATGATCTATTGAACTATTAGCTCATAAAATCCTGCTATAAAAATGCAGAAAAAATAGGAAAATTCTTTCAAATAACATACTACAAGATTTCCTAAAAATCCAAAAAATACACAATGTTTCCATCAGAGGCCTTGAAGTTCATATTGCATAAGATATTTCTGCAAACATAAAGTTTACACTCTTAACACATTTTTACATTTATACAAATTAGCATAGTTTATTGGCTTGATTTTTTAATCTCTATATCATCTCTCTTTTTCTTAGGTGGTAATTTCTCCATTAGTAAACCAATTACAGCACTTTCTTGTTGTCATATGTTTTCCTCTGAGTTTGTTGTCATCTATTCATTCAGCTTCTATTAAATTGTCCCTATTTCCCATTGATTATCAAATATGGTGAGAAGGGAATGGACTAAGAATAGCTAATGTGGTCATCTTCTGTAGGGGACAATGGCATTCAGCACCATCAATCATTTGGGCATGTAGATCATTTTGAAAGAAAAGAACTTGTGTCTTGGAAAGATATGCTGGAATTACATAAGAAGTCATCTAATGTTGATTCCAAGGAGAAACATCCATACACATCAGATACGAATGTGAGAATTCAAGGAATATGATCCTGTCTTTTGTTCTCTGTTCATTTTTTTTACAATTTCTTCTTTAATTACGTTTCCATTCCTATATGTCTGTGCAATTATTATTTGTCGTGTTTGTGTTTGTAACAGGAAAAACCGTCATCATTTTTGAAGATTGGACTATCTGAAGAACAGAAAAACTGTCATTGGCTTAATTTTGGCGAAAATAATTCTGACAACTGTAATGACTTCATAACAGTAGATAGTGATTATTTGTGCATTTTTAGCATGTAGTAGTTTTTTTATCACTTTCTAACAGCTCTCCCTATTACCAGATTCTATGTTGCCATCTCTGGAAGTTGAGAACTTGAAGTTTCCCTCTTTGATAAACACTCATGAAACCAACCCTGACAACTACATGATGTTTTTTAACGATATTTCTGAAATTCCTTTTGAAGAAAATTCAAGCTTAACCATTTCACAAACGCAGAAATTTACAATTCATGAAATATCCCCAGAATGGGGTTATTCCTCTGAAGCTACAAAGGTACATTCATGAAGGTCATCGTTTAGTTCTTCTTTTCAAATATTTATTATATTTACTGTGTTCTTGCCTCATGGTAATACAAGCAATGGTCTGGGCAGTTTTAACATTTTTTGCATGTATTGACTATTGGTTATTGAATTTGTGGCACATGGATAAGTTCTTCAACCCTTAGTGAATTTTCTCATTGCATTAAGAGAATTTTAAAATCTAGTTGCATTTTGGGCGCTCTTAATTGAAAAGAGTGTGAACATATTTGTTTAATTTTTTTTGGAGAGATATTTTTCCAATTGATCATCTTATTATTTTATGATTCTTTTGCTAGGCTAAACTCGTTTTGCCTGTATATTCCTAAGTGCTGCTTTCTATCTTCCATCCAGCAAAAGCTGACGTGGATTATGTGAGTGTATGCTAGAATATTGAGCTAGGAGAATCCTTAGCCATTTAATTGGTTGCCTACATTTTGAAATGAATGAGACAAAAGATTCTATTCTATGATTGTGATACTTGTTTTGTGTGAAAATTTCTTATAAAGCTAACATTGATGTGGATTGTAGTCCACATTCCATGCAAATGGGGTCTGTTGGGCCAACTGTTGGACTTGTTTTGCATTTGATTAGGATGACAAAACTTATGTCATAGTGAATTTGACTGCTTCTTATCTTTGATCCCAACTTTGAATGGTGTCGTCTGGATTATGTGTGCTTGTACTAAAATGTTAATCCAGCAGATCATTAGCCATTTAATTGGTTGCCTGCATCGAAAATGTCAATGAGAAAAGAAGTTCAGTAGTTCAATAATTGACTTTTTCTTAAATTTTATAATGTGAATTTTTCTTTCTAAGCAAACCTTGATATGGATTATAGACCACAGGCATTGCAAATGGGGTCCATGGGCCAATTATAGAATTTGGTTTGCATATGATCAAACAACAATTGGCTTATGTCATTGTGAATATAAGACATAGCAAGGACTATATATGAAATTTATTCCATTTCAACCTTATCTTTAAATCCCCTTTTCCCTCCAATTTTTTCTGAAGCAGATGCTCAAATTGTAAAAGCTCAAGTTATTCGATGCAGGTCATTATTATTGGAACTTTTCTGTGTGATTCATCAGAATGTGTATGGACTTGTATGATTGGTGACATTGAAGTTCCTCTTGAGATCATTCAGGAAGGTATCTTCCGATGCCATGCTCCTCCCCACCTTCCTGGAAAGGTCAGTCTATGCATCACTTCTGGCAATCGAGAGTCTTGCAGCGAAGTCAGAGAGTTTGAGTTCCGTTCTAAGCCAACTAGTTGTACCCACAGCAATTTTCCACAAACAGAAGCAGCTAAGAGTCCAGAAGAACAGTTGCTCCTTGTTAGATTTGTGCAGATGCTTCTGTCTGACCCCTTGATGCAGAAAGGGGCGAATGTTGAATCAAGAATTGATCTGTTAAGAAAATTGAAAGTTGATGAAGACTCATGGAGTCATGTCATTGAGGCGCTTTTGGTGGGCAGTGGGACTTCTACTAGTACCATGGATTGGCTTCTTCAAGAACTTCTAAAAGACAAGTTACTACAGTGGCTTTCTTCCAGATCCCAGCAAAGAAATGACCACCTGGGCTGTTCCTTGTCCAAGAAGGAACAAGGGATACTGCACATGGTTGCTGGGATGGGTTTTGAGTGGGCCTTGAAGCCAATCCTCAGTTATGGAGTCAACATAAATTTCCGAGACATCAATGGCTGGACTGCTCTTCATTGGGCTGCACGCTTTGGAAGGTAATGTATTTTCCTAGGGAACTAATCAGATTCAGTTAGATTGATTTGAAGCCTAAAATTCTTTTTGGGGGAGCGGGGGAAGCATTCCTGGCATGCCTTTTCATTTTGTTTGCCTGGTAATAGAGCACTTAAATTATAATAAAATAGGGCATTCAGGTAAGCAAAGCATCCATTACCCAGTGTGGTTCTGCAAGGTGTGAGCCTAGTAGGGGGTGTGAGAGGAGGACTGAACACAGTCCAGTCCTTGGAAATTTATGCACAAAGTAGCTGCTTTCTGGACTTGAATTTTTGCGCTTGCAGCTGACTGCTTAAAATGATGACGAGTCAAATAAATATAAAACTGAATATTAAAATTTCTTATTGTGTGACTAAAAATATGCAGTTATGTGCAATGAGTGTGAGATCCTACAAAATTCATAATTTTTTTTATCAAACAAAAATCTGAAAAGAAATGGTGGAACCGAAATTAACTTCTTGTGACCAGTCTCTTGAGTGCGATGCAGGGGTGGATGCGAGTGTAGATCAGTGGGGGCGGCACTTGGCCCCTCTAGAATTTTGGAAAATAGTATAATTAATATATAGTAAATTATAAATTTTCAAGTTACAAATAAAGTTATGCCCCATTAAAATTATACAAAAACAAAGTAAATAATATTTGTTAAATTGACCTGCATAGTTCAACACATGGCACTTCTACTTTGGAGGTCTTTAAGTTCAAACATTAAGAAATTAGTTTTTAGAATTTACGTTTTGCGTATTTTTAGTTTTTCTTCCTACCTATAGAACTTAATAGTTTTTATATTTTGTGCAAGTATATATATGCGGCCCCTGTAGAACTTCTAGGTCCACCACTGGTGTCATGTTAACTGTCTAATTGCCCATCTGGTCTCCAGCACTATTGTTTTTTGGACAAGCCTTACTAGATTGGGATGAGTTGTCTGTGAATTCCAGCACCATAAATTGAAGGGACTCTGTTGGGAATTAAAAAAAAACAAATTTCGAAACCTGTGAGAAACAAAATAGAGAAAGAATACACGCCAAATAAAAATGAATCACACGCACAAGACAGTATTTACGTGGCTCGGCAATTTTGCCTACGTCCACGGAGTTGTAGGGATTTCACTATTATTAGGGAGAAATATTATAGAGAGTGTAGCGGTACAATACTCTCCCTCTCGCTCTCTTGCGAAGTTTGATCACCAACCCTAATCACCCAAAAGCAATCTTGTTATATGTTGTGCATAGGGTTCCGTTCCAAATGAGCCCAAAAAATTTTCCCAGGGGCAACGCCATGAGTACGGCTTGTGCCGCTTAGTCCATGAGCACTGTGGGAGCCTTCGCTCCATAGACTAAGCCTTAAGATAGAAATCTCTCATTAGATAAAGGTCGGGTCATTATCCAAATTTAACACAATTAGGCTCCACAAAAGCCCAACAACATCAACTTGGATGTCCCTGGTTTGACTCCTTGTGGTTTTTGGAAATCCATGGCAGGGGGTTGCTGCACTAGGCTTCCCAAAGATTGCGGGTCAATTTAGCGAAAAGAAAAAATAAAATGGTTGCCTTCCAGAAAGATACTAATAAGCCGGACAAATCTTTTTAACATGCTGCAGTACATAGTTTGGTTTGCTCTAGTCCATCTTTATGTTCATATATCAGATTATTCAACAGTTTCTAGAGGAGAGGTTTGCAAAAGTATATGTCTTTGAGATGGTCAAACACATGCAGACATGTATATATTATATATATATATATATGTATGAACAAGTTTAGGAAGAAACCAATTGGTTGATTGTCTCATTCATCAAATCAGCTAAATGTATCTGCTATTTGTCTTTGAGATGGTCAAACACACACAGACTTGTATATATATATATGAACAAGTTTAGGAAGAAGCCAATTGGTTGATTGTCTCATTCATCAAATCAGCTAAATGTATCTTCTATTTGTCACTTACCAGTGCTGTTATGGTTGAGGTTGGCCATAACTTTATTCCTCCTAACAAGGAAATGCAAACTTACTGGAGACATAAAATAGCATATGCCAACATGAATTTGAATTGAACATGTGATTTTCAAATGCATGTATTTCAAATTCCTGAGTTTTGAAATACCACAAATTTATAAATTCATTGTTCCGGTAAAACTTAAGACTATGAAATTTGAAAAGCATGTGTTAAAGAATCCATCATGTGAGTAATTTAAGAACTTATGAATTTGAATTTGACATCATATATAGAAGGATCCATCAATTGACAAGAAGGGTTTCATATGCCCTAGTATAAATTGTTGTAATCAGGAATTAAGGTACATTATATTGAAGCATGCGAAAGAGAGCATACTATTTATTAAAACATGAATTGGTAATATAGATAATACAAATAAAATTAAAAAAAAAAGGAACAAAAATGGCATAATTGTTATTCATTTTAATCAATGCATGAACACTGCATTCCATACATGCCGGCCTTATTATTTTTTCAACCAAAAAAAAAACAACCATTTGCCTCTTACAGCACTACACAAAACAGCTACTTGTTTGACATTCAGCCACTACTACACAAACCTGGCCTACCAACTCATACATATGCTTGAGTGCGAGGCTATACTATTATAAATAAGAGATACGATAATATGCAAAAGATTTAAAATATCTTTGGGCTGAGTCTTGGATGAGGCTTATATTAAGATAATTTTGTCTTTGTAGACCTATTTATGCATGTTTGTACCTCTGTACTTTTGAGTTGTGTAATAGTGCTACCTTCTCCAATGGATGTTGACTATATGATTGAACCACATGAATCTCTTGCCTCTATTTCATCTCTTTTCATTATTCAACTTCTGTTTTATTTTATTTTCAATGCGGTATTAGAGCCACTAGTCTTATGACAAACATTTTCTTTGCTTCCTTACCACTTTCAAGTTGCAATGTTTCATCATTTAGTTCGCTGCCATATCCACCTTGGCTTTCTTTCTCTTCTTTATTATTGCTCATGATGCTTTCTCTCATCATCCACCAACATTGATCTCTTTAGTTATGCTCGTGACCACTTCTAGAATCATGTCTTGAGAGAAGAAGTCTCTTACCACTTTCAGATTCTTGCAAATTAATATTATTTTTTTAGTTATAATTCTATTTCTTAATCAAATTCACAAAAGAAAGCCTCTTCTAAACTTAAAAACACCTCAACATCCTCTTCAAAATATTCAAGTGCCAATGCATATTTTTCACCAATATATGTAAACCCATAAGTTCTGCATTTTTGAGCATGTGCTGTTCCACAATCCAATTCGGATTTTCATGTTCTAGGTAAAATTGGGACAGAGTACTGTTGGACCTTGTAAATCTCTTGCCTCTCCCTCGTCTATCATATTATTCATATTTTATATTGTTTTATTTTCAATAAATAAAAACTCGTTCACCTTTATCTTCTCCACTATCGTCAACTAACCTCACCTGAACAAGAACAGTTGAGCACCTGGTTGATCTTAAAATCCCTACCAGTAATATTGGAACTGAGTACTCATTATTTGAAGGTATTACATCTTGTTTAATTATGCCCACTGCAACAATCATCTATGCTCTGCAACAATTAGATTAGGGATCAACAATCAGAAACAATCGACCCACAACCCAAAAGTAGAGGGCTTGAGTACCACATTTACGGAGATGAGTGATCTCAAGTAGAAAAGATGGAGGGAGCGAGAGGCATTAGGGTCTAGAGGGTGCAGAGTGATCTTTGATACAAAATTAGGTTGAAATTCCTTGTGTGATAATTTGAAATACATGCATTAGCATTTATAGTTTGAATTCACCCTTTCATAAACAACCTCAAATAATGTAGTTGTGTTTGCCTGTTTGGGCTTCCAAGTTCAAATGCAGAGGGTTCAAGTTCACGTTTCTAAATGGGGCATGAATGCTTTTCAGGATGGTATATCATTAAAATGCTGTTATTTTGTAACAGGGAAAAAATGGTAGCTGCTCTAATAGCTTCTGGTGCATCAGCTGGTGCAGTGACAGATCCCAATTCGCTAGATCCAACAGGCAGAACCCCTGCATCCATTGCTGCTGCCAGCGGGCACAAGGGACTTGCAGGTTATCTTTCAGAGGTGGAACTAACTAGCCATCTTTCATCCCTCACACTGGGAGAAAGTGAGCTCTCTAAAGGCTCTGCTGATGTGGAGGCAGAAATGACTGTCAATAGCATCTCAAAGGGGAGTCTTACGACAAGTGAGGACCAGCTTTCACTTAAAGATACTCTCGCTGCAGTCCGGAATGCAACTCAGGCTGCTGCACGTATTCAATCTGCTTTCCGTGCACATTCATTCAGGAAGAGGCAACAGATGGAAGCTTCTACTGCTGTTGTTAATTTAGATGAATATGTTATTACTTCAAATGACATTCAGGGGATTTCAGCTGCATCAAAGCTGGCCTTCCGCAAATTGCGCGATCATAATACAGCTGCTTTATCTATTCAAAAGAAATATCGAGGCTGGAAAGGTCGTAAAGATTTCTTAGAATTGCGCCAGAAAGTAGTGAAGATACAGGTGCGATGCTATCTGTATTAGTTTATCCAACATGTTGGTCATTTCAGAACAACTGAGTATTTATCAACTCCATATTAGGTAGAAATTTATTTATATTTCAAATTTTTGGAATAATGTTGAGTAATAATTATTGACTCAAAAATTGAACTGTAGGTAGAAATTTAGTTTAACCCCCATCCCCACTCAACATGCTGACTTCCTTTCTGGTAAAAAGATTCTGGTAACTTCATAACCTTCTTGATGATCATGTATATCCTTTCCATTTGGATGGTACCCGGCACTATTTTATATCAGGACACAATGTGGATGGCCTTTGATAGAATCCAATTGCAGAAAGAAACATTAACTAGGGATTTTCAGTGTTATTACATTTACATATGTTTTAGGTATTACGCAGATGCGAGCATTTGTTTGTGCTATTGATAAATTGAGAAGCTATTTTTTTTTTCCCCGAATGCCGAGGTGAGTGCATTTATTGTGTAGGAGATACCACACTGTTAAAAAATCTGTCCCCTCCCCACCCCCCGGGGCGCCAAATAAACAAGCACAAGGGCTAAATCATCTGCTTTCAATTACCTTTTTTCTTTTTTTTGCACAGGCTCACGTGAGAGGCCATCAGGTTAGAAAGAATTATAGGGTGATCTGCTGGGCTGTTGGTATTCTTGAAAAGGTTGTATTGCGATGGCGTCGGAAGGGAGTTGGTTTGCGAGGATTTCGTCCTGAACCAGAGTTGATGAGTGAAGGTGAAGATGAAGACATTCTCAAGGTATTTCGGAAAGAGAAAGTGGAAGTAGCTGTTGATCAGGCTGTCTCAAGGGTGTTGTCCATGGTTGACTCTCCAAAGGCTCGCCAGCAATATCATCGCATGCTTGAAAAATATCGCCAAGCTAAGGTAAGTGGATCACAAATTCCACATCTTTCTGGAGTCCATGAGCTCAATCTATATCTATGTATTTGATTTCCAATGAAAGTAAATGTAAATTTTGAACCTTAAAACTAAACGTTATTTTAAAGCATCAGTTTCAAAGTACAAAATTACAGCAGAGAGTGAGTTTGTACCTTGAGTCCTTCATTTCCTCTTGTTTTTAAACTTTATCTTCCCAGGATTACATTCTGGATCATTAAGGCAAAATCCAAAGATGCATCTGGTCCTTAAAATCTCACCCCTTAATCCTATTAGCAAATCTCCTTTCGGCCTCTTTTGTGTGAGCCATCATCCACATTGAGTCGGCCAATTATGCTCTCTCTCGAAATAAAGACCAATCGCATGTTGTTGATTGGCCCATCAAATGCTAGTCATCTTACTTTCCATGTTGAATTTGTAATGCTCTTGGTCGAGGTGATGCAAAATTTTCTTAAGGCCCAAACCTCCTCATGAGGCATGAGGGATAGAGCAGGGATCATGTTAAACATGTTACGAAGGCTCACTAGCCAAATGATGTCCATATAGTAAATTTAGTTGGATCGAATTATCGTTGAATGACCATAGGGAGGGCGGGATAAATCATAGGATGCCTTGGATCCTTGTTTCCTTCAAAAGTCATACCCTGAAGACTTTGTTAGGATGTTCTTAATTGCACCACCTGCATGGATTTTCTACTGAAAGGATTGTGAGAATGGGGCACTGATTAGTCTTTTCTATTTCTTTGCGCTTGTTATAGGCTGAACTTAGCAGCACAGATCTTGAAGCAGAATCGATGGCTCGCACCAGCATGTAAAATGAGATTGCCAGTTTCCATAGAAGCAGCTTCACCTTTCACCTTTCACCTTTGTAACTTTAGTAGAACAATCTTTAAATTAAGCTGGCAGGTGGCTTTTGCAGTTCTCTCTCTGTATATAATAGTTTGGATTCTCTCCACAGGTAATTTTTAGGTGCTAGAATTGATAGTTGGGTATCTTGGTATGTAAACATATTTAATGATATGTAAATGTCTCTTTCTTATTGCTGTGAGCGGCTTTTAATGGGCCTGATTTGGCTGAAACTCTCTCTCTCTCTCTCTCTCTCTCTCTCTCGTGGGTGGATTTCGAGTTTTACTTTGAATTTATGTGGATTGAGATGAAAGCAATCCAAATTATATTTTATTTAAATTTACACAAATTTAAATTAAAATGCATCTTTCTAAACACACATTAAAAAAAATGAAGAATTTGTTTGGATTAAAGATTTCGTGTGAGGAAGGAAAATAAGAAGGAATTTATTTTATGTTGTATTTTTTTTCCCTATATTAAATACTAGTAAGATTAAAAATTAAATAAGATCAAATGTTAATAACGTATAAAATTAAATTTTTATTTATTGATTTATAATTTTTTTTTAAACTTTTTTGCATGGCCAAACATAAAAAGGAATCTTATTTTTCTTTTTGTTTTCCAATGTTGCCGTGGGTTTTCACTTTGAGGTGGAATGTAGGACTTCTGTACCTTTAGTTCTCAGATTTAAAATCTTGAATTTAAATGAGTGTAAATTTAATAAGATAAAATATAAAATTATATTATATTTTATTTAAACTCACTAATTAACACTTGAAGTAAAAAATTCACAGTATTATATCTTAGTATGTAAATGTTTGGTCAAAATTATCTTATTTTAACGAATGCAAAACAAATGCATTGTGCTATTCTAAAGAGGTCATGTGTTGACGTGTTCACACTTCTAGCCATTATGGGATCTTTGACTTGTATTTCTATTTTTTGGCCCATACCAACCTTGAAATCACTGTTAATTTTAGGGGTGGCAAAGTGAGACAATGGGTTGGGTCAATGGCAAGTGAAGTTTAAGGGGGTGTGGGTTTAAGTTTGAGTTGATTCATTTTGTAAATGAGTACATGAAACATAAATCCAGACCGATCCAATTAGTTAACACATTATAAATGAGTACTTGTTAATAAATATATAATATTTTTATTTTAAATTTTTATTTAATTTTGACAAATTTGAGTCAAAATTTTTTAGTAAGTACATATTTATCATGTTTCTATTTAAATTTCAATAAGTATGAGTTTAAAAGAAAATTATATCTGGCAGGCACCTGATCCGAACTACTTAACACATTAAATAAACGAGTTGGTTTGGATCGACTTGATAATAAATGAGTCATTATACTTTAAATTTAAACTTGATTTAAATGGCAGATCATGAGCCACTTGTTGAGCATTGATCAAATTTGCCATCCATAATCGATTTTAAGCATGATTTGGAACTTTAAAATTTTAAGAAAATAAAAGACAAAATATATTTAATTTTTCATATTTAGTTATGAAGGAACAATATGTTTTTTTTAGTTTACTAGCACTAGTGGGTTCTTTTTTTTTTTTTTGAATTTTAAATTTTAAACCTAATCTACACAATTGAGAAGTATATGGTCTTCCATTTCATGTTTCTTTCAACTTCCTTTAAAGATTTGAATAAGATCCTGAAATATAAAAATTTTAAACTTTAATCACTAATATTATGAACACGTCAACCCAATATGTGATGAGTGCGCAATCGTGTATAGCGCCACGTGTATTCCACAACGAGGAGTTGATGTGGTGCTGGCACTGAAATGAACGCTGTATGCGGGTTGCCTCTCTCTCTCTCTCTCTCTCGTCAAGATCATCCATGGAAGAAGCCAAGGACGATGTCCACCTCATCCGCCTCGCGATTGAACGACTAATGGAGGAGAAGAAGAACTACAGCGCCAATGACTCCGGCGATGACTTCGTCGCCGACGACGATGACGGCCGTCTTCTCCAAAGGTTACTTTCCCAGGTTAAAACTATTCTTTAGAATATCTTAATTTTTTGAAAAATGACGAGCTATTTTTAATCTCTAGGTTAGGGTTTTCCCTGGATTACATTAATTGGTTACGATTTAAGTGTGCTCGCGCGAATGAATTTCGTTTATTTTTACAGTTAAAGCTTTTGATTTTCTTTGAAACTGCGCTCGCGCTCTCTAGATTCAGAATATTCGCCTTTCCGATATACTTTCTCGTGAGTACTTAACTGACTGTTTATAATAAATAATTCTTTTTTGGTGAATCGTTTCTTGTCTAAAGTATAAAACCGTGGAAATTTCATTGATGTTCTTCATGCAACTCATCACCATTTTGCTGGTGTCCTGTTTTAAAATGTTAGTCTTTAGTAGCACTAAGCGGACATTCATCACTTATACCGGCAGCTCGTTTATAGGAGTAAAATAACGCATATGACTTCAACGATTTTTGCCGTGGATTACATTTTTTCTTCTTCAGAGCCGCTAAATGTCCTAACATTACTGTAGTCAATGTCATGTTGATCCAAAACTGTGTATCTAAAACTGTGCTATTATTATTATTATTATTATTTTTCTAAAGTTGTTCTAGAGAGAAGTATACAGTTTTTTCTTGATAAATTGGAAGTTACTTTAGGATTTTTTAACCTATCTGTTTGTTGATTCATTTATTTTCATAGATGTGCTGAATTATTCAATCGTTCTAATGACTGGTTATTAGCATGTGGGTTCTATGGGTATTTATAAAATTGTGATTTTTATATAATGTCTTTGCTTTTTCATATGCACTCTCTGTGTACATTGTGTTTTTACTTATTCTAAAGTGAGCTGATGGATCTCAAACAGGCATGAAAATGCAGTATTCCCCTCAAGTTGGTTATTTGTTCTTTTTGCAAGTGAAATCAATTGATTGATTTCTCATTTGCTGAAAATGAACTCCTTTATTCTTTCTTCAAAATGAACCTCAATAACTATGGTCTCCCCTTTTCTCATGTCTTCCACCACCATCTTCTGTATTGGAGTTTTTAACTCCTTCAAGTTACAATGCTTGTTGATGCTAAGAAAGTATAATTGCTTTCTATTGAGCAATATTGATTGATTATGCAATTTTATGGATCTATGGTCTGTGGTTGATCATCTGTGCACCTGTTTCTTGAGGAGAGATTGAGTTCACATATGATTGATGCACTATCTCATTCCATTCATCCTTCTAATTCCATATCATTATTTTCTCATTATTTATATTGACAATAATAGTTTCCTTATAGGCCATTTTTTTCGCTATGTGTCACGGACATGGAGATCTCATAGGCCAAAAGGGTTCAACCTTGCCTAGATCTACCTAAAGTGTCAAGGAGTCACACCCGTGCAGCGACAAGACCACACCAAATTTAGACCAGTCGTACTCATCCTCATTCGAGAAAGCACTCAAGTGTCTAACCTAGTGGTTAAATCTCATGGCATGAAGTCCCTTGAACCAACTAAAGTCATCACTAAGTAACCCAGAGTTGAATGGTAAGGGAGATGTGAGTTCCACTAGTACTAAGGGTAACTCTCACCCCCATAGTATAACCTCGTGTCAACATACCATTCACTTATCACTCCCTAGCGGGATTAGGGGAAGTGATACCATACACAACTTGAGCAAGATACACAAAGGATTCACACCCCTCAATAGTCCGACCCGTTTTGGAATGACTCCTCCCAACAAGATAGCCCATGGCCAAGGAGTGATGGGGCATCAAACCTCCGGGTTGAGAGTACCGCGTGATTTCATTCTCAAATGAATTCTCTATGGGATTCCCAATCCCAAATAAAAGCTTAGGATACCCCTCAAGGATATCAAGAGCCCACTCTTGAGCGCTTCTCAAGGTGGTCACTTAGTACCAAATAAGATACTAGGGAGATAGGCCACTCATTTGGTGTTTCCCCAAGAGTCATGTCTCCAAAGTATTCTTGTTTACATATATGTAATCATCAGAGATCTTATAATTATATGTTTTAGGTTCAAGAACACCACCAGTAGTACTATGGACCAACCATAACATCACAGTGACATACCAAAACTATCCCCATGACATCTGCATAGTCTTATGCAGGTTAACCGAGACCTTCCCTCCAAGTAAGAAACATAAGTCAAAAGCATGTGTTAGGGTTGCAAAACTCTAGGACCTTGACACTATGCATGTTGGCTACCTATATTCTTGCACATGTGTGTTAGAGGTGTGGAGGGGGTGGGGAGGAAAATTTGACTTTTACACAGAAAGTGGGCGTAGAAAGGAGAACCAAACAATCGGGGAAGCTTAATAACAACAATCTTGGGGAAGCTCAAGTGATACTGTTAGGTGGTTGGTGAGAAGATTATGGTCGTTGTAGAGAGCTCTAGCCCCAAAAAGATACCCACTAAGCGTGGGTAGGGGTATTTATAGGAGAAGACATACAAATGGGGATTGTCATCATCCAATAAGAAAATGTCAAGTCAAGTCTTAACAAATGAGAAAGAGATAAATAATGGCCCAATTGAGCGGCAACACATTGTTGGGGTGAAAGAGAGGGGCACATGTCAAAGATGATGTGTGATGGAAACATGAGCAATCTAGGGAAGGGTTGAGGGGGTTAGGACTCTTTTAACGAACCCTAAATCAATTCATCAAGCCATGATTCTTAAAGCATGCCTGGGCAAAGATTAGTAGGGGCTAAGGAGACATATTGCGTGTCTCCACAGCAAATACTGGGGATGCACTTTGCCATTTTAACCTCTTGCAAGTGTGTGAACATAAGATACTTAACATTTAATTCAAGATTGTGCTCATGCAAAGTCAAGGTGGGTCAATTTCATTATTTCGCACAAAATAGTAAGTTCACGCATTTACAAGGTGTTAATCTCCTACTTAAATCACAAGACATACACATTATGTGGTATTTCAATAAAAAATAGGCGAGAGTGGCAAAATGGTTTCAAGTACAAATATATATACCAGTAGTGCTAATCCACACTCCTTGTTTTGTGCCAGTTAGCAATCAGGTGTTATTTTTTTCCAACATCTATGTTAGTTAGTGACTAAGCTGCTTCAGCTTACTTCAATTAGCATATTAGAAGTACTTTTCTGGTTATTGAAGAAAAAAAGGAAAAAAATTACTTTAAAGTACTGCTAGATGATAAATTTCAAATACTTTAATAGTAAATTGGCAGCTCTTTAGTTCAAGCAAAAACTAATGTTTCAGACAGCAGAATTTTCCTTTTAGATTAGAGAATCCATGCCTATCTTGATAAATATAACACAAACACTACCACACCCATGACCCACCATATCATCACCAATGGTGATACCAGAACTACCAACATTGATGGCACTACCATAAAACAATCACTATCGTAGATGTTATACACTATTGGGAGTCTTCTTCCCCCAACCCTCTTCTTTATTTTGGCTAGGTGAAAAGGATGGGAGAGGACAACCAATTTGTGGCAGTCCTTCCTTGGTGTGAGTAGCCTCTATGCATTAGGGAACTGATGCCAAGAGGACTAGATGTACAAGCTCACAGACCATGGGCCTTGCCATAGTAGAGGTGCAGGCACTTCCTCAAGGAGGATTGAGCCATGGACTAAATCGATCCGCCAAATTCCATAAAAAACATTGTCATCTTGATCTATGGGAGAGCTAAATACTTATCACGCCATTGCTTCCTAGGTTTTGATCTCATTGCTCTTATCCTCCAAACCACATAGGACTATAGGAGTAAGTCCTTGCGACTAAGCCATCACCCCACAATGGTGCTCTATTGTGAGAGCTATGTTTTTAACATTCCTCTGTACCTCAATCACCACCTTGGCACGAAAAGCACTACAATCACCACCTTGGCAGCCATGTCCCTCAATGCCTTCTATTCTGTTATAATCTTTCTCTCGCTGCTAAAGAATTTTTAACCCTTCTGCCCTGTCAAGGCCATGTTTCTGAGAACAGCATAATTGCCAAATAAGCCTCCAGCAGTGGTCAAACTATTGCATTTTTTTACTTGGATGCCAACATGCTTTTAATTAAGCAAAAATGTGAATATAGTTGCTTATACCATTCCCAAATGATATCTTAGTGTTAAACCCTATCATAACAACTGTGATATGCACCTCTAGAATTCTGAAATTAAATAAATTTACACACCCTATTAAATTCTATTGACAGTTGGAATCATTAAAACGAGAGAGCAGTGTGCTTACGGAACCTGAACCATCTGCCGGACCAAAGGAGACACCTTCTGCAGTTCAAAAGAAGGATGTGAAGAGTAATACTGCAGATAAATTGGATGATAGTAACACTGAAATTGGAGCAGAAGAGATAGTGAAAGAGCTTAAAAAGGTCAAGAGACAGAATTCTATTACCCACTGGCTTCTTTCAACCATGCTTCTCCTCACATTTGCTTGGCAACTATCAGAAATCACCCTCATTTTGAAAGTTAAAAATGGATTGAGCCACCCATTTAAATCTTTCGGAGGTATGCTCTTTGGGATGCTGAAAGGCCCTGGTATAAATGGCCAGGATTCAGAGAAACAGTCCTCAACTACAAAGCAACTCCACATCGAAGCCCCTTCGCCCCTGCCTATTGAAATTCCTGAGCTTCCCCAGGTGGATATACCGGTTTTGGGTTTAAATGTAAAAGACAACTAAGATCGCCTTCCGATGTTTTTGTTTGAAATGAGTTCAAGATAGATAGATCATTGGTTATAAATTTTAACTTAGGCAAGTATGATGCCTGCTTGGATTTTGTAATGGTTGGAGGGAGGAAGCGTAAACCTATTTGCTCTCCTAAATTCCTCAATATTCTTTTTGCATTCCTTTCAGAAGAAATGCATGAACCACATTCTGCATAATTTAAAAGCTGACCTTGAAGGAGAAATATCTACTGTTTCAAATCCGATACAAGTGACTTCTGAGTGTTCCTGCTACGGAAAAGCTTGAGATGTGAGTACTGTATGATCACGTCCGCATGCAACAAAAAGAAAGAGAGAGATCAGAAAAGTAGTCTCTACTAAAATCCTCATTATAGTGTAAAGGAATTGTATTAATATTCAACCCTTGGCTCCAACCGAGGCTCTTTGTTTCCCCTCCTCCTTTGTCATCCTCTCACATCTTCCAACCTCCACCATCCCCCAATGTTCATCATACAAAACAACACAAGCCATTCCAACATATTAGAAATCCTGTTGGTTAACTTGAGAGGGTTATAGATACTTGGGAACAAAAGTGGGCGTGGTTAAAGTTCTGAAGGGTTGTGGGGTTGAGAGAGTTTTTAGGTTTTTGAGTACTTTGTGGAGTATTTTAGGCATCAGCCCTGTGGTGAATGCTTGAAATTTATGTTATTGAGATATTGACAAATAGGAGTTAGGAGCCATCCAAGAGTTCAGTCTAATCAAATTACATTTTTGACGAATTAAAATTTTGGATTTTTGGTGGCATATTTAGGTAGTCTAATAATCAAATAATTTTTTTTATTTTGTTAAACTCTACAATTGTTTGGTACACAAGAATAAAATGGAGAGGAATGGAATAGTTCTTCACAATTTTACAAATTCGTCGTATATTTTTTCATTCTATTTTACAATCAATTCATTCCATTCTAGTGTATTAAATATAGTCTATTTTTCTAAGCTTGAAATAGAGACCTTGGAATTGGATTTGTATAGATTTAGACAAAATTAATAAGAATTTTTTTTTTAATTTCATTTAAGTTTATATAAATTTAAATTGGGGAGACCCCAAGTTCATGCTTTCAAATAAGAGAGAGTACTATAATTTTTTCTAAGATATTTTTAATAAATATATAAAAATTTCAGTAAAAATGCTCTAATTAATGGACTTCGGAGGTGCAAAACTCTGCTCTGCCCACCCCATGAATCTTTAATATATTTCTAGGCTACAGAGGGTTGGCTTATGCTTAACAGGCATGTATTGTTGTTTGGTGAAGGGGCTTTATTTTTATTTTTTTAAATTTGCTTTGAAATTTTTGATAAAATGTTTTGATAGTAAGTAATAAGCGGTTAAAACAAATTTGCTCTGTTTCTTTTATCAAGTGCAAGTATTAATTATAACTTTCTATAAGTAATTGAATATTCCATCACCACCAGCCAATTTCTTTAGAAGGAAAAAACAAAAAAAATCGTCATTGGACAACTAATTTTCAGAAATTGGCAACTATAGTTTTGCCTTGAAGCATTTTGAATCTAATTTTTATGTCAAGAATTATTAACTAAATGTCAAGAATTAATAATTAAATGCAAAAAAAAAAAAATGGTTCCTGGAATTATCAGCTCTTTGGAAGCTATTCCTAAAAATATAATTAACCATTTACCCAAAAAATTTTGGTTTCAAAACCTAACACGCTTTAACATGTCTGCTTCGCCCATAAAAGAAAATGGTTACAGATCACCAATATTAAACAGAAACCAAAGACCAACAGCCCTCGTTCATTGAATCATGTAGGGCTATACACCTATAATTCTGTTTTTCAAAGGGGGAAAAAAGACTCAAAAAATTCCCAATACCCAATTCATTCAGGAGATTGTCCAATAATTCCCCGAACATACAATTGTACCTTTTCATCCATTCATCCAACCACTCGCAACAAATAAATCTCTGAATCATGCAAGCCAGAGATTTTAAAAAGGGCACAATAGAACAGGATGCAACATAGCCAACCAAAAACCTAGAAGAAAAAGAATCCCCAGTTTTAAATTGAAAAGTCTGAAACCGAACCGAGATTAAAAAGCAAACTGACTTTGAAGCCAAACACGCTGTATTCGTCTCCCCCAACCTCCTTTTGAAATAGGTGGCTTGCGGTGTCCCAACTCGAATGAAATCTTCATGCATAGTTCAACCGGAATATGTCATTCAACACATAAAAGCTTCCCTGCGGGGTTGGCATCAAATGGAACATCTACAATTCCAGACAAGCAACACACCACCGTAAGTGGGGAAAAGAAAGGCAGAAAAACCAAGACCAACTGCAAACACGTGGGCTCAATGCATCAAATAAGTACAGCAACTACCAAGGTTAAGTCAGCTAGCTGTAAAACGAGAACAAAAGCAGAGGCACAGCCAATAGCAACCAAAGGTGTGTTTGGCACGATTGGGCTTGTCAAAAGCTGGAACCAGTGCCCATAAAAACACAAATTTAAGAAAAAAAAACATTAAAGAATGAAGTTTGGATTGAGAGGAACTAAAAACTAGTATTTCCTTAATGTGAATTTTTTTTTGCCTGGTGGGGGGATTCAATCACATGGCGTCATGGGGCACACCACTCTGATGCAGCAGCACCAAAACACACGCTTATTATTCGTGAGAAAGCAAACGACTCTGAGATGTTATTCACTATAAAGTTTAGATTTCAAGAAAGAAACCCACAGAACATGTTAAGATAAAAGGGATCCAATCACATGGCATTATGGGCACGTCGCTATATGATGTCACAGCACCAAAGAGCACTAAATGATTATAGGCGAAAAACAAATGTTTTAAGAAAGAAACTAGGCTAAAGTTATAAAAACGACAACTAAAATTTAAGCGCCATATCCTCAAACATGCAGGAAAAACATATCCAACCACACAATATCTCACCAAAGGAATGACCTAACCTTATTAGTATTATTATTGCAAGAGAACACTATTAACGACAGGTAGATGGAGAAACTGAGAAAACCAACATATTATGCCAATTTTTACTTGAACATGCCTTCTCATTGTGTGAAGATCTTATGTTATCTTTATCACAATCCAAGAGTGCTTGGGCAACTAAAATCACCATATTGCCTGCAGAAAAATGAAAGTGACAGAAAGGAGGAATAGAAACTTCTAGTGTTTGACTTGTTTACATTCCACTCCAGCTACCACTCTCGCTTCATGTAACATGTTCAAATATTTTCAGCACCAGATGGGAGCACCTTTGTCAACCTAGCTTGGTTTTCTAAACATAATGAGCATTGTGATAGTTCCACTCAAGTCGCCAGCCCATGTTCCAAGCAAATATAGCTTAAAGCAGCAAGTCCACAAGAACTACAGCAAAAGGAAAACATAAGAGCTTCTTCAGTTGCGGAAATAGTTTTCAATTTCCAGAATTTGTGTGGAAAATTTTGAAAACATATTTTTTACCATATCCCAGCCTTTTCGTATACAAATTGTAAAAAACTGGAAAACAAGGACACATTTCTGAATTGTTTTAAAAACTGAATGGAAAATGTAAACTGTCTCCTAGAACTGAGCAAGCTCTTAATGACTCCTGGATATCATTTACATAAACATGAATTTACTTAATAAGAAACTAACTCAAGGCAGTAATATTTGCCTATGCACACGCGCACACAAAAACAGCTATAAATTGCAAGTCATCGCATAGGTAACAGTTAAATTTAATTACAGAGATACGGAAGTTGAGAAATGACCTAACCATACGTCCAGGAAAAAACAAGCACTCTAATAACAGGGTGATAAGAGAAAACTAAGAAATACAACAAATTATGCCAATTTTTACTCAAACATGCTTTCTCTTAGAAGATCTTACGTAATTTTCTATTGCAATTCAAAGACACTTATGTTCCGTTTGGTTTGCGGAATGTCTATTCCCAAAAATAAATTAGTTTTAACACATTCGTTATACAAGAAATTATATTATCACTATAAACTATAAAGCAAATAATAATATAAAATATTTTATGAGTCTATAATAAGAAATAGTCAATAAATAATTATTCTTAAATTTCATCATGTAGATGTCTATTCCTTTCTCATTACATATTGAATGAAATAATAAGGATTATATAAAGAAATACTATTCCCTTAATTCCCAAAAATTAAACTATATTTCATCTTATTCCAATGAATAGCTATTCAGCTGAACCAAATGAGCCTTAGGATCCATTTGGATCAAGGATTTTATTTGGAGCAAGGAAAGGAAAATAAGGAGAAACTAATTTTCCATTGTATTTTCCTTCTATATTAAATACGTTTATCAAATAAAAATTAAGAAAAATCAAATATTTATTATGTATAAAATCAAAATTTTGTTCATGGATTTGATTTATAAATATTTTATTTTCTTTCTCATTTTCTTTGATAATCAAACATGAAAATGTAGATTCCTTGATATTTTCTTTCCCTTCCCCTAGTATTTTCAGAGTTCCAAATGAGGCCTTAGGAACCAAAATAATGTGTAATAAGGCCTGCAGCCAAATGAAAGCAACGAGGAGGAGGAAAACAATAAACAGAAACCAAACTAGATATATGAATAAACAGTAAAAATAGGCCAAATAGATGACACAATAGCAAAGATTTATTGACGATCAACACATAAGTTTGACAGTTGCTGCATGCTTTACAATATCAAATAAAGATGTATTCTTTCAAATTAACTCTTCTGCAACTGCCAGCACCACTATTGAAATGCATATAATAATTAAATATGATGACGACTAACATGGTATGCCATTACAACAACGACTAACATGGTATGCCATTACAACAACAAATGAAATGAGAAAGCAATTGAAATCATACATACAAATAAAGTTCAAAATTTTCTTTTTCCTCGTTGCAATATATATATATATATATATATAATGCCACCAACATATATTAAATGCATACTTACCTTGTCTGATACTCATTTCAATAATAATTCATGTGACTTCACATTTGAATGAAATAAGGAGATATTGCATGTAGGTCAAACACGAGATAGCATGATAAACAGACAATTCACATCATGCATATATAGACAGTAACACTGGATTCACCATTAACAAGTCTTGTCTATGCAGTTTTTCACATCAACTATTAGCGAATTAAGCATCCCCAATCATTTTTAATAAGAGATTTTGAAAACAGTACCAAATTCCCTATGGTCAAATAATAGATCTGCAAAACAAATTGAGCAATTAGCGCGCATAATTTTTTTTTTAATAAAAAAATGTATCAATTGATGCATTCAGAATGAGCAGAACACACATAAATTTATGACATAAGTCCAGTTTATAGGCAATTTTGGAGAGCCAGAAAGTAACAAAAACCTTGTCAAATACCTCTTTAAAAAAAAACAAAAATCTTGTCAAATGCACAGAATTAAGAATGTTATCTTCATGAAAAGTAAACAAGATAAAAAACATTTTCCAAAGAAATGTGTAAAGAAATAAAACAAACACTTGAACATAACATGTTTTAAAGCCACAAGACTGGAGAATATCATGGCAGTAATAAGAATACAAAAGAGAACAGAAAATAACAAATATAAAATACTAGATCTATTAAAAAATCACAGGAAAGTGAAAAAGAAAAAGAATTAAGAAAAGTCAGCCTCAGCATAGCCTGAAGCATAGCAGATAAAACATTTCAATCACCAAAAACATACCTAAACCCAAATAATAAATCGATTGGGAACACCGACACCCAAATAAACCTTATCAATCCACAGCAGAGTCAGTTTCCAGCCCTCATGAAATCTAACCTAAGGCTCTCTCCATTCAATCAATAAAAAATGTGCCTTCCATTCTAGAATCTACAAACCTCTGCAAAATTGATATGCATATCAATCAACAACAGATTGATTCAAAATGTTCGAAGACCCTAAATCTCCAATCCATCATAAGATCAATAGCTTTGGGTAAGCCAACAACAGATAAAATCAAAATGTTCAAAAACCCCAGAAAATGACAAGGCTAAGATAGGAGAAAGAATTATGTGATCAATCAAACAACAGATCAACTCAAAATGTTCATAAGCCCTAGAAAATGACCGCTAAAATAAGAGGAGAATTATGCAAAGTGACTCTCCAAATCATCACAAGATCGATAGTTTTGGACCAATCAACAACAGCTCCACTCAACATATTCAAAAACTTGAAAACTGGCAAAACTAAAGGGAAAAAAAAACTAATAATATAAACAAACAAGTTGTCATAACTTGTTTCATCAATGTACATCAATGAAAACAGAAACAAAGTAATGGCAAAGAGCCACTATAAGAAGAAGCAAAGAGACTCCTGCAAGATTGATAGATACTTTCAGATGAATCACCATCAGATCAATTCAAAATGTTCAAGCACCCTAGAAAATAACTAGGGTAGGATAAGAGGAAGAATTAAGCAAAGAGACTCTCCAAACTATTGCAATGATTAACTAAAGATGTTAAAAAAAACCTAGAAAAGACAAAGCTAAGCTAAGATACTCTTCCGAACCATCTCAAAATCAGCAGAGTCCGATAATCAGTAGCAAATCAATTCAAAATGTTCAAAACCTCTAGAAAATAACACAGCTATGACACGCGGAAGAATTGAGAAAAAGTCCATGGTTTTAGCTCAACCAATAACTGTTGGGCTCAAAAAGATCCAAAAACCGTAAGAGAACGGCAAAAAGCAAATATAAGAGGAAGAATTAAGCAGAGAGACCATCCAAAGCGTCACAAAAGCAACAGTTTAGCATCAATCAACAACAGATCAACTCAAAATGTTCAAAAACAACAGAAAATGAGAAAGCTAAGACAAAAGGAATAATCACACTATGACATATATTAACGAAACCTACATAGAAGATATCGGATCAATCAACAAACAGCGGTTTTCCATCTACGACATCCAAACTGACACAAAATCAGTAGTTTAAAATCAATCAGTAACAGATCGATTCAAAATGTTCAGAAACCCAAGAAAATGACACGGCCAAGACGAGATGAAAAAATTAATCAACAAACTAATGGCTTCAGATCAATCAACAATAGATCGGCTCAAACGTTCAAAAACCTGAGAAAACTACAAGAAGCGACGATAAAAACAAAAATTTAGCAAAGAAACTCTCCAAAGCATCCCGAAATCTATAGTTTAGAATCAATCACCAAAGATCGACTCAAATTCCAACAAAAAAAAAATGGTATAATCAAAGACACAGGTGCGTATACCTGACTGAACTTGAGGGCGTGTTGTTCGCCGGCGAGCTGGAGGTTGCCACTGACAAAGACAAGCATGCCGCCGGCGGGGCCGGAGGGCTGGCAATCGACGGTGGTTATGCTGTGCTGGCACTGCTGGAAGGGGAGGGAGGTGAGCTTGGCAACGATGTTGGTAGAGCCCTGGATCTTCTGGCCCTCGAAGGTCAGCATCGACGCTTCCTGATATAGGTTGGCCAGGTTCGCTCGGTTCGCGTCGAAGGTCGTGTAGTAGTGCTCCACGAACGCCTTCGCTACTGCGTCTGGATCCATCGATGGATGATGATGAAGATGAAGATGAAGATGACGAAGGTGAGGGTGGGCGTTGGCAGGGGTTGGGGTTGGGGTTTGGCTTTGCCCTCTCTCTCTCTCTCTCTCTCTTTGAATCGGTTTGGCTGCTTAAGACTCACGCGAGAAAGCACGAGTAGGAGCGTAGGGATAGTGAGGGTGATCGTTCTATTTGTAACGTCATTAAGTTGGACGAGTAATAAATGGGAAAAAAAAAATTGGACACAAAATGATTTCGTTATATTCGGGAGTAGTTCCATTTTTCGATTATGTAAAAACTTATTTAATTCACTCTTCTGCATAAATGAATGATTTTATAATTTATTTTAAAGACTTATTTTATTTAAGTTTATAAATAGCTCATCCAATAAATTTGTTTAAAGGCTTAAGGACGTGTAACCAATTTTACAATCAATTCAATTTTCATTTTTATTTTTTTGCTTTTTTCCAAATCCTTAAATTAGATTTGGCAAACATAACTCTCTCTCTCTCTCTCTCTCTCTCTAATAGGAGTACTAAGAGTTAAAAGAGGGAGTTTCAAATTCATTCACCCTTAGAAATTATTATGGCTAATATGATTAGAATTTGTTATGATTAGCATGTTAGCATCACCGCATGATTCAATGTCTATATTTATATATGTTTGTTTCATAAATTTCTCAAACAAGTTGAGTTTTAAATATAAAACAATCATAAGTTCAAGTGATTCAAGCTCCATCTAAACTCAAATCAACTTATATAGTTTTATTCAAATTTTACTAATGAGCTTGAGCATAATAAAGTTTGATTAGATCCAACTTGTGGTCAAATGATACTTTTTTTAATAAGGTTGAATCAGGTCAAGTATAAATTAAAACTTAACAAATAAGTTTGAACATGATAAAACTAGACTTGACTCGATTCGTTTACAACCTATAAAATAGGAGACGGGTGTTCGGGTCTCCATGTAGGCATTTTTACAGTATTTGGACACATATAATTCTATACCTTTGGGGTAGTTGACCAATGTTACTTATATAGTTTTACTAAAATTTTTAACTAATGAGCTTGAACATAGTAAAGTTTGGCTCGATTCAGATAGAAGTCAAATGGTTTTTAATAAATAAGGATGAATCAAGTTGAGTACAAATTAAATTTAACGAATAAGTTTGAACATTATAAACTAACTTAACTTTGTTCATTTGTGACCTATAATATAAAAGGCGGGTGTTCGAGTCTCCATGTAAGCATTTTTGTAGTATCTATGTACCTTTGGGTTGGTTGACCAATGTTCTATCCCACTCTATCAAGGCCTTGTATTGGGACTCAATTTAAAACTAAAAATTTCATTAATTTACAATGCATTAATTGAATTGTTTCTAAATAAATGCACATTTTTCTACAAGTGAACCCAGACCTTCATTTTACATTTTACAATATTTAAGTGAAATTCAGATTTTTAGACACAAATGTTTATGTTATTTGCAATACATTTAATAAATTAATTATATTAAGTATTTGCAAATATCCATTTTTCACCCATTTTAGAGACTCGTTTTATTTACGAGATTTTTTTTATAGAAAAACTTAAGAGAAAATACATTAAAATCACTATCAGTTGAGTCATGAGAGATAATGCAAACAAAAGATTTAACTTTGTCCCGTGAAAAAATATTTTCCATTTGTTCTTAACTTGTCCTAAGAAGTCAAACATTTAAGAAAGGGGCAAGGAATATGATGCTAACAATAGCATCATGTCCCAATAGAGTAATCTTGGCATTGCCAATAGCAATATTTTCACATTTTGACACTCCCCTTCTCTCTAAACTGAAAATATAACACTTTGATTTGGTATTACTGTATGATTTTGTGTACCTGATATATTCTATTTTTCAATTTTATTTGAGCTCATTAGGGGTAGGCCATGTTGATATGAAGGTACATTGACCAGCGTCATATTTAGGTATGCAAGATACAATCACCAAAGTCATGTTTCTATGATGATTAATGAAATGTTTCCTAACCAAGATACATTGACATAATGGATATGCATTGGTCAAAGTCATGAATCTCGTTAATGAGTGTATCATTAGGGAATGTATCACATTTAATCAATATATATTCACCTTGGAGGAAATGAAATGTCATATGTATGTTTATCTCGTTGATGGAATGAGTCACTTATGAATTTCTATATAAAAGGCTTTTGGTCTCTCTTACCACTCAATAATAAAGTGTGGTAGTATCTCCATCACTAAACCAAACATGAGAATGAGTAATAGGAGAGAAGATTCAGTAGTTTTCCGCATAATAGAAACTTAATCAATAAGAACAGAAGGAAATAAGAACTAGTTGCATCGAAGTTCTATTATTTCGACGAAAATATCAAGGTACATTCACCTTAGAGGAAGGGAAAGGTCATGTTTATGTTTATGACTATTTGATGGATTGAGTCACTTATGGATTTCTATGTAAAGGGCTCTTGGTCTCTCTCAGGGTCTCACCACTCAAGACTCAAGTTTGGTCGAATCTCCATCACTAAGCCAAACATGAGAGTGAGTACGGAGAGAGAAGATCAAGTAATACTCCGCATAATAAGGACTTGATCAACAAAAATAGAAGGAAAAAAAGAGCTAATTGCATCGAAATTTGATTGTCTCAGTGGAAATTGTTGTGCCGGGCACCCCACTTATGCCAAACACCAATACTACAACTATTGCTATTGAATATATAAGAAAATTAAAGCAATGCAGAAAGTAATAATAAAACAATAAAAAGAACAAGATAAGAAATTTACGAGATTCGGTATAGAATTACCTACATCCTCGGGCGCCGATGATCAATCCACTACTTCTTGACAAAGTACAACTTTGAAGTGTGTTTTACAAATGAAGAGTTGAGCTATTTATATAGCTTCAACCTCAAGTCTAAAAAACACTTCTCTCCAATGTGGGACAAATAATATAAAAAATTCAAAACAACCTTTTATACTAATGTGGAAGTATTCTACCAATGTGGGACAAAAAAAACAACAAATCTCCACCTTGACGATAAATTCAATAAATTTTTCAGTCACCAACATTTTCTGGAGTTCCACATCATCGACGCCTTCCAAAAATATTCAGACTTGCAGGATATTGATCAAGTCCAAACAATGTTTCAACTTGATTGTTGTCACAATCTTGGTCAACATATCTATAAGATTTTCAGTTGTAGCAATCTTCTGAAGAAGTATTTTGCCTCCATCAATAATATCCCGCATAAAATGAAACTGAACATCGATATGCTTCGTTCGTGCATGGTAGACTTGGTTCTTTGCCAAATGAATAGCACTCTGACTATCACAAAACACAACAATGCGCTTCTGAACAATTCCCAAATTTTCAAGTAAACCCTGCAATCAAATAGCTTCCTTAACAGCCTTTGAAGCTCCCATGTACTCTGCTTCTGTTGTAGACAAAGTAATGTTAGACTGTAAGGTAGACTTCCAACTCACTGGACCATTAGCAAATGTAAAAATATATCTAGTAGTTGATCAACGTTTATCCAAATCACCTGCAAAATCCGAATCCACATATCCAACAACACGTTGATCAATAGTATTATTTTTATTAAATACTATACCAATATCAATCGTATTCATAATATATCTCAAAATCCATTTCACAGCTTGCCAATGTCCTTTACCCGGATCATGCATATACCTGCTCACTATACTAACAGCTTGTGAAATATCAGGTCTGGTATAAACCATTGCATACATCAGACTACCAACAGCACTTGCATAAGGAACCTGTGACATATACTTACGTTCCTCATTTGATTTAGGAGATAAAGCCGCACTAAGTTTGAAATGAGGAGCAAGAGGAGTGCTTACTGGTTTTGACTACTCAGACATGCCAAAACTCTGTATTACCTTCTTCAAATACTATTTCTGAGACAAACTAACTCTTCCTCTCATTCTGTTTCTGCGAATCTCGATGCCAAGTATCTTCTTTGCTTCACCAAGATTTTTCATCTCAAACTCTTAATTTAACTGACTTTTCAACTTGTTGATTTCTTCCCTATTCTTTGAAGCTATCAACATATCATCAACATACAAGAGTAAATATATAAAAGATCCATTTTGTAATCTGCGAAAATAAACACAATGATCATGTTTATTTCTGATGTACTTCTAACCCATCATAAACTGATGAAATCGTTTGTACCACTGTCTTAGAGACTGTTTAAACCATATAACGATTTACCCAGTTTACATACCCAATTTTCTTTTCCAGCAACCTAAAATCCATCTGGCTGAGTCATATAGATTTCCTCTTCCAAATCACCATGTAAAAATGCAATTTTTACATCGAGTTGAACTAGTTCAAGATCAAATTGTGCTACCAAAGCCAACAAAATTCGAATGGAAGAATGTTTAACAACTAGAGAAAATACCTCATTATAATCAATGCCTTCCTTCTATGCGTAGCCCTTAGCTACCAATCTAGCTTTAAAGCGAACATTATTTGCATCTAGAAATCCTTCTTTCTTTACATAAACCCATTTATAACCAATTGCTTTCTTACCCTTGGGCAGCTGGGCTAGCTCTCAAGTCTGATTCTGATGAAGAGACTGCATTTCTTCATCCATTGCTTTTTTCCACTTGTCTGATTCAAAGTTCCTCATTGCTTCTTTGAAAGTGTAAGGAACATTATCATCCACAACTGGTAGTGCATAGGCCACCATATCAGTATATCGAGTAGGTTTTCGAATTTCTCGTCTTGGCCTTTGAGAAACAATTGATTCTTGTTGCTGTGAAGATTCTCGAATTGAAATCTTCTCTTCTTGTACACTATTCCCCACCGCAACTGGAGAGTTACCTTGTGTAGTCTCATTTCTCATTGGGTTTCCCAAAATTGTCTCAACCTCCACCTGTTGTTGAGTACCGCGGGTCTTCTCTTCAACTCGTGACTCCTTGCGTATTGTTCTCTTCATCATCACAAGTTCATCAAAAGTTACATCTCTACTTAAAATCATTTTTTCGTCTTTAGACACCAAAGACGGTATCCTTTGACTCCTGTACTTATCCCTTAGAATATTGCTTTCTTGGCTCTTGGATCCAACTTAGATTCTTTAACATGATAATAATTCATAGTACCAAATACATGTAAAGAATCATAATCACTAGCAGGCTTCCAGACCATACCTCATAGGGTGTTTTTCCCCCTATTGCAGATGATGGTAGACGATTGACGAGATGACATGCATACCTAACAGCCTCAGCCCAAAACCTTTTGTCTAACCGAGCATTAGACAACATAGATCGAACTTTCTCCAGCAAAGTCTGATTCATGTGTTCTGCCACCCCATTCTGCTGTGGTGTATTTCGAACTGTGAAGTGTCGAGCAATACCTTCATCCTAACATACCTTCATAAACGGGTCACTCGTGTATTCACCACCATTATCTGATTTGAGTCGTTTAATCTTTTTGCCAGTTTGAGTTTCAACTAATTTTTTCCACTTAAGGAAAATATCACACACTTCATTTTTATGCTTCATAGAATACACCCAAACTCTTCTAGAAAAATCATCAACAAAAGTGACAAAATAATGCATACCACCCAACGAAGCCATTTTTGTGGGCCCCCATAATTCTGTATGGATGTAGTCTAAAATACCATTAGTCTGGTGGATTGTTGTGCCAAATTTCACTTTAGTTTGTTTTCCCAGAATGCAATGCTCACAAAATTCAAGTTTGCACACCTTTGCACCCTTTAACAAACCTCGCTTAGCTAATTGTTGCAAAGATTTTTCTCCTGCATGTGCTAATCGCATATGCCATAACCTGGTTGTATCTGAACCTTCATCTTTCTCAGAAACAACAGTTGCTGAGCCAATAACTGTACTACCTTGTAAATAATACAAGTTATTTTTCCTTAGTCCTTTCATCACCACCAGCGCACCTGATTTAATCTTTAAGGTTCCATCTTTCAAAGTGACAGTGAACCCTTTAGATTCTAAGGCACCCAATGAAATCAGATTCTTTTTTAGGCTTGAAACATACCTAACATCAGTCAAGGTCTTAATAGTTCCATCTTGACATTTCAACTGTATTGATCCTATTCCAGTTGTTTTACAAGTATTATCATTTCCCATAAAAATAACCCCACCATCTAATTCTTCAAAATTAGAAAACCATTCCCTATTGGGACACATGTGATAGGAACATTCAGAATCCAAAATCCACTCACCAATATAATGTGACGAAGATGTTCCAACAAGAGAAAAATCTGACTCACTTCCATCATCATTGGCTATATTGGCATTAGAATGTGCTTTGTCCTTATTCTTCTGCTGTAATTTAGGGCAATCTTTCTTCCAATGCCCTTTCTCACGACAAAAAACGCATTCATCTTTAGCAGGTCTCTCACGAGATTTACTCCTCTTATGAGATTTACTCTTCCTTCCAGGCATACAACTCTGAGAACGTCCCCTTATTGTTAGTGCTTCTGCTGTTTCCTTATGGACTCTCTGATCCTTCTTTCTGCATTCAGTACTAATCAATGCAGTACAAACAACATCATAAGTAACTTTATCTTTCCCATACAATAAAGTGGTGGTCAAATGTTCATACTCATCAGGGAGAGAATTCAGTAACAATATGACTTTATCCTCATCTTTCACCTTTTCATCCAAATTTAACAAATCGGCCAAAATTTTATTGAGGGCATTTATGTGGTCATTAATCGAAATACCTAATTGATACTAGAAGTGAAAAAATTTCTTTTTCAAATAGAGTCGATTTTCTAGACTCTTGGTCATAAATGTATCTTCCAATGTCTTCCACAATTTCTTTGCAGATGTCTCCCTCATAACACAATATTTCTGATTTTTGGCGAGACACAGACAAATCGTACCACATGCTTGGCGATTGATCTTTTCCCAATCTCTGTCACCCATATCTACCAGTTTATCATCCAAAGCAATATCTAGTTCTTGTTGATACAAGATGTCCATCACCTCACATTGACACATACCAAAATTATTGGTACCATCAAATTTCTCCACCTCAAACCGAGCATTAGCCATCGTCTTCGATGATGATGTCGAAGCTGAAGGGGTTGGAGTTCGTGTGGACAGAGTTTCTTCTACTGTTGCACTAGTTTCTGTCATCTTTATATATTCAATAGCAACCAACAAAGCAAAAGGCCTAGGATGAATAGTACGTACCAACTGTGTCTACTCTGTTTTATCCTATGAAATTCCACTTTGACCAGGCCAACCTCCAAGAAGCGACTGAGCCGCAATGGTCTCTGAGCACTCGCTTAGACAAGGTCTTTCTTAGGCATCAAACGTAGAATCAAGGATCCTAACAAAGGAACACCTCCGTATCAACACTATTCAACCTAGCTCTGATACCAATTGTTGTGCCGGGCACCCCACTTGTGCCAAACACCAATACTACAACTATTGCTATTGAATATATAAGAAAATTAAAGTAATGCAGAAAGTAATAATAAAACAATAAAAAGAACAAGACAAGAAATTTACGAGATTCAGTATAGAATTACCTACGTTCTCGGGCGCCGATGATCAATCCACTACTTCTTAACAAAGTATAACTTTGAAGTGTGTTTTACAAATGAAGAGTTGAGCTCTTTATATAGCTTCAACCTCAAGTCTAAAAAACACTTCTCTCAAATGTGGGACAAATAATATAAAAAATTCAAAACAACCTTTTATACCAATGTGGAAGTATTCTACCAATGTGGGACAAAAAAAACAACAGAAATATCGTAAGGTATATTTAAATTTCTTTCCTTATCTCTACTTGATCATGGATCATAAAATAAGCTGAAAATCCTTCATATGAAAATTTTCTAACATGTGGTATCAAAGCATAAGGTTGAAGCTTATTTTATAAACCCATAAGAATTATTTTACATACTAGGATACCTTAATATATAATTAACCATTATGTTTTTTTTTTTTTTTCAAATTAGTAGTTACCAAAGTGACATTCAAATAATATGATTTCAATAGAATAAAAGGGAATTAAAGGTTTCAGTTTCATAGTGAATACCCATAACCAGGCATATCATGTCTAACCTCTTGTTCAATGAAACTGTGGTCATTATTGGCAAAGCCGACAGTTTTTCCTTTTCCCTTATTTGTTAGAAAAGAGTTGGAGCATTTGTTTTTTGTCCAGAACTTAATATGTTTTTAACATTTTGGTTGATTATAAATTTTGAAGGGAAAAAAAAAGTACTAATAACATTAAAGCCTATAAGGTGGTGTGGAGTAAAATGATGGTATGTCATTATCTAACTCAATGATGGAAATGATGATAATATATTATTCAATGTTTATCTAATGTTCTAGAGTTGAAGGGTTCCAATTTTCAAATAAAAAGGAATAAATTCTTAGTATGTTAGAATATTTATAATTAGATCTAATCCAATGGTGAAACTCAAAAGACGATTAACAAGTTTGACTCAGGAGATAGGTCTTACGAAAGTTATAAGTGTTCTCTAATTATGTTGATTAGGAACAATTTCAATTTCTTTTATCAAATACACTAATGGCAACTTTGATTATAAAGAAATACAATGGTTAAATGGTGTGAGGGAGCACATAATGGAAACTAGTGTATAAAATAAAGAAATCCATAAATGACTTAAAACAAACCTCTTACCAATGGTATCTTTAAGTTTTGGGATTCCATTATTTCTTTCGAAGGAAATAATGATGATGAGTGTATATCTAAAGATCAATGCTAGCAAGTTTGTATTTTTGACTTTATGTATGGATGATATTTCTTTAATTTCTATGAACTTTGTAACGTAGGACATAAAAGATGCATTATTATGTTCGGCATTGAAATTTGTCGTAGTAGGTTTAATAGAATATCTAATTTTTCTCTAAAGACCTATATTTTTTTTATTAAAAAAAAATCTTGTAAGGTTTAATATTTATAGCCCCCTATCGTAAAAAATTGCAGATTAATTGAAAATCAAATTTTTGCCAATGAAAGTGAATGAAAGCAAATGAAAATTATTTCGTACGCAATTTTTATTGGAAGCATGAATTATGCTCATGCATGTGTTTGCATCGATATTTTTTATGCATTGGAAGTTGGAATTATGTCATGACCTCTCTAGAAATTTGATTGAGGAATTTTATTTGAGATTTCGAGTGAATTTTATTTCAAAACCCACTAATAAATTATGTGATGATTTCTAATCTAAAACTAGTGTTTAAAAAAACCAAAATGCATAAAGTTTGGCTTCTGTTCTATAATTTATATATGTACACATTATTGAGATTGAAAGATGATGAAAAATATTTATGAAGTTTTGACATTATTGTGGGACTAGATTATGATATGAACATAACTGAATAGATCATATTCTTCTTCCTTATGAGATATCTAAATAAATACTAAGCATATGATATATGGAAGAGATTATGTTAGATAGTTTACATAAAATCGTTATGATCCGCCTTGGTTATTTGTTTAGTTAAGCGTATAAAATCAAGATATATTGAAATAATGGAGATGCATTGACCAAAATCATGAATCTCCTTTATTAGTGTATCATTAAGGAATGTATCACATTTAATCAAGATATATTGGCTTTGGAGGAAAGGAAAGGTCGAATGTATGTCTATGTCTACTTGATGGTTTGAGTCACTTGCGAATTTTTATATAAAGGATTTTTAGTTTCTCTCACCATGAAGACAATCAAGTTTGATTGAACCAAACATGAGACTAAGTGAGGGAAGAGAAGATCAAGTAATACTCCACATGATAAAGACTTGACCAATAGGAATAAAAGGAAAGAATAACTAATTGCATCGAAATTTGATTGTCTCTATGGAAATATCATAAGATATATTTTGAATTTCTTTTCTTATCTTTACTTGATCATAAATCATAAAATAAGCTGAATAGTCTTCTTATGAAAATTTTCTAACAGACTACATAATAAAAAGTATTCAATCTATCATTCCAATGCCAAAATAAAAGTCAGTAATCTCCAATATAAAAGTCAAATATTATAACTATTAAAATGACTTAAGAGAGACAACATGATCAATTTAGTTGAAATGTTAAATCTAACTTGAATAACAAATAGGGCACACTTTTCATGGATACAATATTAATAAAATAAGCACTAAATTACTGTCGGAATATAAATACGTTTTTTAAAGGGAAAAAAAAAAGTAACTAATGAGAACGAAGGTCTTCCTCAACACTCAATACACTCTGAAATCCTGACAAATGACCCGTTTCAAATTTACAATTGATAAAGAACAAAAAACCAAGAAAAAAAAAATTAAAAAAAACCTCCTAAAAATGTACGTCGACAGCAGGGTTCGAACCTGCGCGGGCGTAGCCCAACAGATTTCAAGTCTGTCTCCTTAACCACTCGGACATATCGACTTTGACGATCTGTCGAAGGTTTTTGTATTACCCAAAGCTATGCGGGTTGAACCAGTGAGTCTGTGAGCGAGCCATGTCGGACGAGGAGCATCACTTCGAGTCAAAGGCCGACGCCGGAGCCTCCAAAACCTACCTACCCTCAACAAGCCAGCACCATCCGTAAGAACGGGATACATCGTCATCAAAGGCCGCCCATGCAAGGTTGTAGAAGTTTCTACATCAAAGACTGGCAAGCATGGACATGCAAAATGCCACTTTGTTGGGATCGACATCTTCAGTTCAAAAAAGCTTGAAGATATTGTGCCCTCCTCTCATAACTGCGATGTTCCCCATGTGAATCGTACTGATTACCAACTGATTGATATTTCTGAGGATGGAATTGTGAGTTTGCTGACTGAGAGTGGTAACACCAAGGATGACCTCAGGCTCCCAACTGATGACAATCTGCTGACCCAGATCAAGGATGGTTTGGCTAAAGGGAAAGATCTGGTTGTGAGTGTGATGTCTGCAATGGGAGAGGAGCAGATCTGTGCTCTCAAGGACATTGGCACAAAGTAACTTCATACTGATCTGCAGATTGTTGTTGCACTATTAGAAAGATTTTTTAAAGAGCATTTACAGCCCGCCTCTCCCAGTCCGGGCACATATAGTCTGCCATTCAGTTTTATGTGGGGTTAGTATCAAAAACTACAATTACTGTTTTCTTAATGTGCCGTTGGTCTTTCTTGGAAAACTTGTCATCTAGATTTTTAATTAATACTTTTATGTTTTTTTGTCGAAAAAATATAAGTGAACGAACACAATAGTAGTTCTAAGAAGCGCCGTCTGTGGGAATCGAACCCACGACCACATGGTTAAAAGCCATGCGCTCTACCGGCTGAGCTAAGACGGCTTGCTTGAGGGGTGAATTGATTTTTGTCAATCAAAAAAACATCAGTAGTTCATGCGTTAGAACCAAGAGAAATCTCCAAAAAGATGAAATTACAGTTGATATTTTTAATTTATACTGAATATGACCTATTTTATGCTGAAAAAAGATGGAAGTATTGAAGCATGGGTAGCCAAAACTAGTGTTAAATTTTTTTTTTATCTTTTAATACAAGTTTTCAAAGTTATTTTAAATAGTTGATTAATATATGGAGATAGGTTCCATGATTCCATCACTTGATTCTTCATTCAATCCTAAGATTTGATTTTGTTGAGATATGGATTGAATAAATAAGATGGACAGCAGAATAAATACAACAAGTAAATGAAATATAATCATAACAAGAACAACAACAAGATTTACATGATTCGACAAAGCCTACATCCACGAAAGTAATGACACACAAATTTCACTATGAAAATCATAAAGTACACAATATACTTCTGAAATGATCACTCTCCAATCAATATATGCCCAGAATGACATATATAAAAGTCTCTCGGAGGTTTCCCTCCAATTATCCAACCACCCCAACATTCAAATTCAAAATTTTTTTAAAAAAACTGCTCGCAGTTTAGAACTTCTCATTGACGAGAATGGAGGATTCATCGACAAGACCAAGAAGAACACTCGTCGACGAATCATTCCACTCGTCGATGATCCTATTTTTCTACTCTCGGTATCTCAACAACTCTGAACTTTTGGGCCTCGCGGGATCTTCTCGTCGACGAGCACAGGACACTCGTCGATGAGTCCTTGCTGTCTCCTCTTTGATGATCACAAGACACTCGTCGACGAACCTTTGCTATGCTGCCCCTTCATGTTTTTCTTTCTTCTTTGTTTATGAAATTCAAAGTATAAGAGCCACACCATAAACAACAATTTTTACCTTGGCGATTATACGCTTCTTAGGAGAATCCTGAAAAACATGTTTAACTGCTCCACCTTGAACTTGAAACGCTTGGTTAGGTATGTCTCCTTTCTATCACTTGGAGACATGGAGTAAGTCCAAGCAATGCTTGAACTTTTTAGAAGTAACTGATTTTGTCAAAATATCTGCTGCATTTTCAGACGTATAAACTTTCACCAACATAAGCTCACCCAAAGCAATCAATTCCCAAACTATGTGGAATCTCACATCAATGTGCTTGGTTCTAGCATGATATATTTGATTTTTTGCCAAGTAATGACACTCTGACTATCACAATGCAGCACCACTCCATCTATTGTAACCCTAACTCTCTGACTAAATCAATAAGTCATAAGGCTTTCTTTGCAGTTTCGACAACTACCATATATTCCGTCTCAGTCGTGGATAATGCTACTAGAGATTGTACCATGGATCTCCAACACACGGGTCCTCCTACAAGGGTAAACACATGTCCCGTTGAAAACCTTCTATCATCCATATCTCCAGCATAATTAGCATCAACAAACCCCATAACTAAAGGACAACTCTGTTGCTTGCCAAACATGATGTCATATCCCAATGTACCCCATAAGTATCTAAGTATCCATCTAACGGCTTCCCAGTGCTGCCTTTCGGGATTAGAAAGGAGCTTACTTACCATGCTCACCGCATGGGCCAAATCTGGCCTCGTACACACCATGACATACATCAAACTCCCCACAACACTAGCAAAGGGGACCTTTGACATGTCCCGAATTTCCTCATTCGTACTTGGGCAATTTGCAGTAAACAACTTGAAATGATTAGCCAGAGGTGTACACACCGGTCTTGCATTAGTCATGCTAAACTTCCCCAACACCTTTTGTACATAACCGCCCTGAGATAACCATAACCTCCTTGCAGTTCTGTCACGGCGAATCTCCATCCCAAGTATTTTCTTGGTTGAGCCAAGATCCTTCATGTCAAAATTCTTATACAACATGTCCTTTAATTGATTCATCTCAGTTAAATCTTTTGCAGCTATCAACATGTCATCAACTTAAAATAACAAGAAAATAAGAGAACCATCCTCAGGCTTGTTCATATATACACAACAGTCATACTCACACTTTTTGTAGTCAATCTTGATCATGTAAGAATCAAACCGTTTATGCCATTGCCTTGGATACTGTTTCAGCCCATAAAGAGATTTCTTCAACCTACAAACAAAATTTTCTTTTCCCGGTTCAATGAATCCCTCTGGCTATACCATATAGATTTGTTCCTCCAAGTCACCATGAAGAAACGTCATCTTCACATCTATTTGTTCCAAATGAAGATCATAGTGGGCTACCAACCCCAACACAATTATGATAGAAGTATGTCGGACCACTAGAGAAAAGATCTAATCATAATCTATCCCCTTTTTCTATGAGTATCCTTTTGCCACCAACCGTGTTTTGAACTTCTCTCCTTTTTTTTTTTTAAAATTGCTTCCTTCTTCCTATATACCCATTTGCAACCTATCGATCTCTTCCCATCTGTGAGCTCCACCAAATATCAAGTTTGGTTATGTAGTGATTCCATCTCCTCAATCATTGCACTTATCCACCTATCTTTCTCCTGGTCGTGCACTGCCTATTAAAATGTAGTTGGAACTAGTAATGAAAGCATAAGATACTAATTCTTCAAATCCATACCTTATTGGAGGCCTAATAGTGCACCTAGATGTCCATATAGGAATATCGTTGACTTGTTGGTTTCCTGAGTTAGAACTCCCTACAACCATAGGACCATGATCATTTTTGTTGCCTTGAGCTTCCAACTCCACCTGCACAACATGTTCATCACTGTCCCAGCTTTTTGGCTCCTGTTTCTGTTCATCATACTCTCGAGTATGGTTCACTATAGCCTTTTCATCAAAGACTACATCCCTACTGATCACAACCTTATTTGCCATTAGGTTTCATAGCTTGTACCCCTTCACACCCTCTGGATATCCCAAAAAGATGCAACGACAAGACTTTGGATCAAGCTTAGACCTCTCCTCACCAGATTCGTGAACATAGGCTGGACACACAAATACCTACAATTCGGAGTAGTCTATTGCATTTCCCGTACAAACCTCTTTTGCCACTCTACCCTTTAGTGACTCCCTTGGTGATTGGTTTATCAAAAAATAAGTTATACTCACTGCCTCGATCTGGAAGTTCTACGGTAGCCCTATATTTAATCTAAGACACCGAGCCCTTTCATTAAGAGTCCGGTTCATTTGTTCTACCACGCCATTTTGCTGAGGTGTCTGACGAACTGTAAAGTATCTTTTGATGCCCTGCTCCACACAAAACTCCATAAACCGAGAATCAGCATACTCGATCCCATTATCCGACCTTAAGAATTTGATTCTCCTCCCTGTCAGGTTTTCCATTTCAGCCTTCCAAATCTTAAACTTGGAAAACGTACTTGATTTGTGAAGCATGAAGTAAACCCAAACCCTCCATAAGTAATCATCAATGAACCTCACGTAATACACATGTCCACCCTTTGATGCAATTCTAACTGGACCCCAAACATTTTTATGCACATAATCAAAAATACCCTTTGTCTTGTGTTTAGCTTATCTGAACTTTGTCATGTTATGTTTTCCAAGAACACAAAACCTACAAAATTTCAACTGACATGATTTCAAGCCCTTCAAAAGTTTTCTCTTGTGTAATTCTTTCATGTCGTGTTCTCTCATATGCCTAAGGAGCATATGCCACAAGACGGTCTCATATAATTCAACATCTATGGTTGCAACTCTACCTACAATGGTAGTTCCCTGCAATGTGTAGATATTCACATCTAGTTTCTACCCTTTCATTATAGTTAGATTACCCTTCCATATCGTTAGAATTCCACCTTTGTACTTGTAATTAAAGCCATTACAATCCAAAGTACCAAGTGATATCAAACTCTTCTTCAATTCTGGTATATGTCTTACATTACACGTTCTTACAGCACCATTAAACATTTTTATCTTTACATTTTCTATATCAATGATCTGGGAACAGACATCATTACCCATAAGAACTAATCCAGAATTCACTAACCTGTAAGTGTTGAACCACTCCTTGTTCGGAGTCATGTGATAAGAACATGCCAAATCAAGTATCCAAGAGTCCGTTAGATTATCCGACTCCATTGAAACTGATAGAACATCACCATCACTGCATGTTGAACCTCCTTCTTGAATAGCATTCACAGATTTTGAAGTACCCTCATGTTTCTCAGAATTTCCCTTCTTCCAATTAGGGCACTCCGGTTTCACATGCCCTTTTTTACTACATTTATAACACCGCATTTCTTTCTTTTTCTTGGATTGATTTCGGGATTTCTGACTCAATCCATGTTTGGATTTTCCCTTGCCTCGTTCGTTATTACCCTTTACCACAAGTACTTCTCCTTCAACACATATTTTCAATCTTTGATGAAAATTTAGCAAAATACTTGTTGCCTCTTCTAGATCAAGAGTTTCTTTTCCCCATGTAAGAGTGGTCATAAGATTTTCATAGGTATGAGTCGAGGGCAAAGAGTTTAACAACATCAAAGCTTTGTCATCCTCATCAAACTTAACATCAACTCTCATCAAATCACTAATAATTTGATTGAAAGCATTAATGTATTGATCTAAGTTTGATCCTTTAACCATCTTAAGTCAATACAAACGTTGCTTAAGAAACAGTTTATTATTGAGAGATTTGGACATGTATCGGCTCTTTAACTGTCACCATATAGCCACTGGAGAATCCTCCTCCATCACCCGATAGAGTACTTCGTCGTCCAAGTACAAGCGTATTGTAGAAGCAGCCTTTGCTTTCAAATCTACCCATGTTGCCTCATTCAGTCCTTCCGATTGAGTATCAAGTAGAGCCTTAGTCATTCCTTGTTGCACAAGAATGTCTTTCACTCTCTTCTGTCAAAAATCAAAGTTCCCGGTTCCATCAAATTTGACGATGTCAAATCTTGCAGAAGACGATCCCGATGTCATAACAACAATCGCTCTGATACCAATTTGTTGAGATATGGATCGAATAAATAAGATGTACAACGGAATAAATACAACCAGTAAATGAAACAAAACTAGAACAAGAACAACAACAAGATTTACGTGGTTTAGTAAACCCTACATCCACGGAAGTAATGACACACAAATTTCACTATGGAAATCACAAAGTACACAATACACTTATGAAATGATCACTCTCCAATCAATATATGCCCAGAATGACATATATAATAGTCTCTAGGAGGTTTCTCTTTGATTACCCAACCACCCCAAAGTTCAAATTCAAAATTAAAAAAAAAAAAAAAAATTGTTCGCAGCCCAGAACTTCTCGTCGATGAGAACGGGAGGTTCGTCGACGAGACCAAGAAGAACACTCGTCGACAAATCATTCCATTCGTCGATGATCCCATTTTTCCGCTCTCAGTATCTCAGCAACTCTGAACCTGTGGGCCTCTCAGGATCTTCTCGTCGACGAGCAGAGGACACTCATCAACGAGTCCTTACTGTCTCCTCATCGACGATCACAAGACACTCGTTGACGAATCTCTGCTGTGCTGTCCCTTCATGTTTTCTTTCTTCTTTGTTTATGAAATCCAAAGTATATTCAGCGAGCGTTGAAATTTTACAAAAACTTAACTTTTAAGAAGTTATTATTGTTCATTGGAAGGCTCACTAAGATTAGATTTACAGTAGAAGTTCATCCCTATTTTCACCTAAGGTGAAATTGAAAGTTAATATTCTGGTAACATATTCAAGAAGAAGAAACAGTATGCTGCCCATGAAATACCATATATCATACCTCTACAAACACACATGGGATTTGTCCTACTTATATATATATATATATATATATACTATCTTTGACAATTTTTAAAGAGTCATTGGACAAGAAGCGTGCGAAAAATATGGAAATAATGTCAAATTACCTTTAAATTTATTAATTTGTCAACTTGCCCATTACTTGAAACTTTTAGTTTAACCATAAATCTATGTAAAGGAAAAGATATTGTGGCGTATGACGCGCAAAAATAATAATAAATCTTAGAAACTATTTTAATTTTTTTTTCAATAGTAGAGAAATGCATCACACAACCCTAATATGAACATGGATTTGCCCTAGCCTGTCAGTGCTTTGGCTTAAAAGAAATAATCACAGCACAAGAACCCAGTCGCCAGGCAGCCAGAATGAAATGGTTTTTAAGATTCTAGGGCATAAAAGAAAGATTCAAATTAAGAAGCCAGTTAGGAACTGTTGTAAGTCGGGGCACATCAACATTTCCATGCTGCAGAAGAGAAAAGATCATACATAATACATTACACTGGACTCTTGGCAGCTAGAATGAAATGGTTTTTAAGATTCTCGGGCATAAAAGAAATATTCAAAAAAGAAAAGCCAGTTGGAACTGTTTTAAGTCTGGGAACATCAACATTTCCATGCTGCAGAAAAGAAAAGATCATACATAATACATTACACTGGACTCCTGGCAGCAAGAATGAATTGGTTTTTAAGATTCTAGGGCATAAAAGAAAGATTCAGATAAAGAAGCCAGTTAAGAACTGTTTTAAGTCTGGGAACATCAACATTTCCTTGCTGCCAAAAAGAAAAGATCATACACAATACATTACACTGGACTCTTGGGAAGGTACAAAACCATGCAAAAATATGAGATCGACTCAAATTTCAATTCATGCAACTAGTTACATCAAATTCTTACTTCAATCAAACTGCATTGTTAGGAAAACAAAATCATCAAAACAAAATGGCTAGGATTGACAGCGATCTTTATTGACGTTTTAATATACAAAATGCACGCGTTTCCCCTCTGTTGCTGAGCTGCTGCTACCTTTCATACTTTTGACTATACCAATCTCTATAATACAAACACTGATATCTAGGGTAAAACAAAAAAAAACCAAAAAGTGGAAAAATAAAATAAAATAAAAGATCTCTTGAAGTGATGGCAAGTGTTATTCTTACATGGGGCAGATGATGCTGCCCCGGAGAGCTTCTATGATACAACAGAGTGCTGGATCAATGGATCCCTCCCAGTCCCTTTTCCAAGCAGCAGTTACAGATCCGCAGTACTTCTAGGGAGAGTGTTTGCTTGCAGGTGGTCCTCAAATTAAAGACCTCAATGCAAGGAGGATGGAGAATGAGATGAGATCAACATTACAAGATAAAATGAATACTCGTGCCATCTGGCTCATAGAGCGATCAAGGGATATTCAATCCCCACCAAATCAGGCATTTGCTTGTATATACACGGTGTTGACAAAACAAAGAATTTTCCTGGAGAAATTTCAAACAGGGTAAGTCAGTGAATGGGTAAAACTAACGAAAGCATTTTGAAGAGTACAACAAAAGTTAGGAAATAATTCTGATGGACAGTTGCAAGGAATGGTGGAAAGACGGGAAGTTGCTTCATCCAATGGAAAGGATAGCCATTGGATACAAAAATTTCTGTTATTCAACCTTTCCCTCCTTTCCAAACGCAGTGTTAGCAGAACAAGTAAAATGAGTGAACCAAGCATAATAACTTAGGATAAAAAACTAAATAAACAAACAAAATAGAGTACTCACTCTCGGGCAAAATCTTTCAACCCGTTTTAGCATCCAAAGCACCTGGAAACAAAGGTGCTTGTGTGCTTATACGTCATCAAAGAAAAGCCTCGATGAGTTATCACTATTGATTCTGACTAGAAGCTGATTGGAAAAAACGTGATACTTCCTGATAAAGTTGTTCAGCTTCAAATGGCTTTGAGACATATCCATCCATTCCACATCTCAAGCATTGCTCATGCGTAGCCTGGATCACATCTGCAGTCATGGCCAATATGGGCACACGCCAATTTGTAACATTCTCATAAGCTTCAGCAGAGACTTCTCCAAATTGAATGCAATCGTTAGTCTTTTGTTCCATGTCCCGAATTGCCTTTGTAGCATCAAACCTGAGGGGAAGGAAAGTCAGTAATTTTAAATATTCAAAGTGACTGTTATTAACATCTCACTGTATAAGCATAAACAGAAAATAATACAAACAAGATCATCATTTGACTGTCTTATTATTATTGAACAATTGAACAAAGATAAATTTTCTGATGAAAATAACTATCATTGCATGTCAGGCAGCCCCATAAGACATCCAATGAAGTATTTTTGAAATCAACATGCACATTCTAAATTCATCCTTCTTCCCTAAATCCAAAAACAAAACTATATATATATATATATATATATATATATATATATATATATAAATTAAAAAATAAAAATAAAAATTGGGACCAATAAATAACACATACCCATCCATTTCTGGCATCTGGATATCCATGAAGCAGGCATCAAAGTGATGAGGGGGCTTAAGCAATTTGATTGCCTTTTCTCCACTCTCTGCACAGACCACATCAGCACCATACTTCTTCAAGGCACCAGCAGCCACTTTTAGGTTCACAGCATTGTCATCTACAACTAGAATTTTTCTTCCCCGAAGAAGATGGTGGAGAGATAAGCTTGGAATTTCTCCATTGCGACAAGTCCCCTTGTTCCCTACCCCCATTGCTGCTTGTAGAGATGCAGCTAGCATGCTCGCCCTCAGGGGCTTTCTGATGACAGTAGGGATATAAGCACCAGAAGTGGCTCCAATGGGAGGTGTAAAGCTGACGGAATTAGCCAGAATAAACAGTTTTGGAGGAACCCCATGACCAGGTTTTCTCAATTCATTGACAAAGAGAGTAGAGGAACCCATATCCTCATCCCATATTTCTTGTTCAACAAGGACCATATCAACCTTTTTATTGCTGCTGCTTATGCTGGAGAAACCTTGATGCAAATCAGAAGCTACTTCAACATGGATTCCAAGCCGTTGTATATGATATCTTGAAGCCTTGGCCCTAACAGATCTAGGGTCAATAACTAATGCCGTCATGCCCTTAAATTCTGAGGAAACAGGGCTAGACTGGTTGTTGATTTGCTGGCTCTTATAGTCATTTGAATTGAAGCAGCCATTAGAGAAGACAACTGTAAAGGAAAAGGTGGAACCAATTTTAGGCATGCTCGCAAACCCAATTTCCCCATTCATGAGACCAACCAAACATTTGCTTATGCTTAACCCAATACCCGTGCCCCCATGTTTCCGTGAAATTGAAGGACCCACTTGCATAAAGGGAGTGAAAACACGAGGTTGGGCCTCTAATGGGATCCCTGAACCAGTATCCTCAACGGATATAATTAGATTAACGGAATCAGAGCATGATGAGAAAGGATGAATAAGTCCTTCCTGATTGAAAATTTTGAATTCTCTCCAGCTTTGGCATCTATCTGCAACAGGCAACCCACTCAGGGTCTTCTTAGATGATGACTCCATCCCAACATCTACTGAATTCATCACCTCCTCAACAAGGTGGACAGTAACGAATATATGTCCTTTCTCTGTAAACTAGAAATCGAAGATAATATCAGATTTTTCATCATTAGTTTTTTCCAAAAAAAGAAAGAGCAAATGAAAAATCTCATGGAGAATCAAACAAAATTTGTGAGTCTGCATTTACAACTCCAGTAAAGACAATTTCTTGAACAACTTCACAAATGATAAAGCTCACCTGAAAGTTAAAACAGTTATTCTAGCTGTTTGTTCCGGAATAAGGGTAGAAATTCCAATCAACAGAAAATAATAGGGCAGAAAGAAGAAAGAAAATAATATTGGCTCCCATGTTTGACCATGCTTATCTCTTTCTTCCAATAGAAAAACTTCCAAGAAATATTTAATATGGCCTCAAATATTTTCCTTATATTCAACAAAATCTGAGAACCTGCTTACTTTAATTGAGTTCCCCATGAGATTGGTAATGATCTGCCGAAATCTTCCTGGATCACCAATTAACACTTCCGGAACTCGACCAGAGATGTAAACCGCCAACTGTTCATCCCAAAACATTTGAAAATGCAAATTCCAGAGGTCCAAACATCAGAACATGGACTTTCAAAGCAATGAATATCACATGTAAAGGAAAACAACTTGTTACCTCCACTCCTTTTTCCTGGGATTTTCCAGAAAATAGTGACAAAACATCATCCAAAATTGCCCGAAGATCAAACCGCACCGCCTCAAGTTCAAGCTTACCAGATTCAATCCTTGCCTGGTCCAAAACCTCATTTATAAGTGAAACCAGAGCTCTCCCACTTGCTTGTGCAGTCCTGACATAATCTCGTTGAGTTACATCAAGATCAGTGTCCATGAGCATATCCAACATTCCTGCAATCATTTTTCTTCATTGTAAATTCTTTCCTGCTAAAGATAAGGAGATAAATAGAAACTGATTCAGAAGAGATGACGAGCAAACCTAAAACACCATTCATAGGGGTTCTGATCTCATGAGAAACAGTGGCAAGAAACTACAGAAAGTTGGAATTTTGTTAAAACTACATAGATATAAGAGGTCAAAACCTAAATAAAATTTTAGAGAGTAAACTCAAAGGATCAAATACCTGTGATTTTGCAATGTCAGCAGCCTCAGCCCGTCTTTTGAGCTCCATCATCTCATGGTAATCGTCCTCAACTCTGGCAATTCTATTCATAGTTGCATGGAATATATGCCCAAGAAGCAATGCAATCACAAGGATGCCAACTGAAGTAGCTATTGCCATCCATGGCCACGGTGGCCTTTGTTTGAATCTGTGTCAATAAGCCACCACTTTGCATCAAAATCATGAAAAATTGGGTGTGATTCCTCAGAACTACAAGCTTCTCTTGTTCATTTAGTACCGATGTTTTAAAAGGCACAATTGAGGCCTGTCTGAAGACGAGGCATGCCTATTATGCCTTGTGGATCAGTCAAGATACCAAATCCCAAAAAGGCCAAGGCATTAAACACTGAAGTTTGTGCATTTGTACAGAAGCCATGCCTTTTGCGCCTTTTTAGACAGGGCTTGTGCATTTCAGGTGTATAAATTTCAAGTTAGATTTGCCTAGAAAATTTTTACTAGATGTTGTATGAAAGGGAGGATGTACTATGAGTTGATTTCTAAAACTCTTAAAACGTCAAACTTTCCAAAATAATTGAGAGTTGCATCTTTGAACTTTGTAATGTTATAGCTTTGTCGTCGCATGATTTACATAATGAAATCAAGTAAGTATTTTTGAACGATCATCACCACCTCAAAAGGCTTACGCCTCAACATCTTAAGGTTATGCCTCGCCTCTTAAGTGTTAAAATACCCAGCCTTTTCCTTTAAGAACATTGTTAAGTACCAACTACCCAACATAGCATACCATATCAAGTCTTCCATTAGATATATAAAAGAGATTTCCCCACTTTGGTGTATGCTTATTATTATTCTAAAATATTCCAGTATAAATATTAGTTAAATGGAAAAACAAATGGTAATATAGGAAAACTACAATGTACATTTTCACTAATCCAAAACTACTTATATGTATTATTTAACACATAATATAAACAATGAACTCATAATTAATTCATAACTACCAATACAACTCTTCTGTTGGTATCTACTTTTTAACATCTTAAAACATTGCTGACTAACATAGAAAAATAATTTAATTAAATTATAAAAATAGATAAATAAATGAAAAAAAATTAAATGAAGACATGTAAACGTGATGACTAGTTTCATGGAAAAAAATAAGGGTGAAATTACTACTATAGTCGTTCCAAGTGAATTGACAGAACCAGCTTTCCTGGTTACACTGCATCTCAACATGGGAAGCTGACTTCTGAACTAATGAATTAGAAAGGCTCCCAAATTATTTAATAGCAGAGAAGAGCTCCATTGATCACCTGCATCGCATCTCATGCTTTCTGAATGGATCCCCAAAGTTAAGGCCGCTAACATGCTCCAACCCATCCTCATAAACGGTGGAACCATACATGCTGATTGGGTTTGAAAGATTGGTGGTATCATACACATTCACAAGGACAGTTTGTTTGCTCGCAAGCTGCTGAAGTAACTTCTCCACAAGAGATTCAACATCAAAGATTCCACCAAGGTACCTGTTTGGTATTGGTGCAGAGGAAAAATCAGAACTTTCACGGCTAATTTTTATTTTAGTAAAATTTCCATTCATGATTGTCATGTACAAGCCATTTGAACATCACACTGGTGACTGTTTCACAGGCCATACACAGGGCTAATGATGTTCTCAATAGGATCAGCCCCACGTACAAGGGCATGGTATGCTATTCTTTAAAACGACATCATACTAAAAGATTAATTTAGTGAAACATTATTTAAAAGTTCTCAATCATTCTGTCAGCGAAAAAAGACATACCCGTCCGTAGCTTGAATTCTCTCTTCTGGGGTTACATTTGGAGGGAGATCTGTCTTGTAAACAGCAAATGTCAGTATGACTCCAAGACGGTTTGATTTGATCAGCCTGAAAGGGGCAGTAAGGGCCCCTTTTCCTGAAGCTCTTGCACGCAAAATATTCTCACGATCTTCCTATTGGGACAAAGTTCAAATCATGATTGGCAAGATTATAACTTTTTTTTCCGTTTTACTAAAGCACCATTATCATTCACCAAATGTTAATGAGAAGCTTTATATATAAGAAATAACTGTCAAAAGGCGAGTTTAGCCCAAAAATTATCAGATTATTACGAACTGCAAATATTAAAATGGGCATGACAATGTGTCTGGATTTTAACCACATGACACATTTAATTACAAAAGTTTCAAGATACTTTTGACATCAACAATGGACAAGCAAATTAAATCATAGCCAACATGAGAAAGAAAAAATTAACCTTTCCTGTCAGCATATCAACAGAAATCACATGAGAAACAGTATCCTGTGCAAAGATAACAGGAGCATATTCTTCCCGGATTGGTGATGGGTTCAGATTGTCTGTGGAATGGTCAGCCTTGTGAACCGGGGTTTGCTCAAAAAAATTCATCTTCTTAATGTTCCAGCCTTGTTGCTTCTCAAACTGTTCCCTCTCCGAATGGAGCACCCTGGCCGCATACGCCACACCGCTTGTGAGTGGCCTCTCAAAAGCAGTTCTCTCCGTGTACCTTGCAAAAGTCCTCTAGAGGTTCAGAAAGTTAGTTTTGCTGACCGGATACTGGAGATAAAGTGTAAAATGAACTCAGATCTGGTTCTGGGTTCTGCCAAATGCAACCGTATTAAGATTCCAAACTGGAACACAATTCAAATTCTCCAAACTATATTTGTTAGACTCAGAACCATATGCAGACTAGGCTAAATTAAGGCAATTAAGCACTGGAATTAACTACAGGCAAGGAGCTACACAATTTGCACCTTAAGTACATAATTAAGGAACTCAGACCGAGAATAACCCAAATTTGATTCAGGATTAAGCTAAATGCATCGAAAATAGAACTAAAAGGGTCAAACAGAACCAATCAATTCCTGAAAGCAGAGAAATATTCTAATTTAGTAACCTACATGGGTCAAAGATGAAGGACCAAGTTTACCTGATCTATAGCAGACGGCTTCTTGCCATAGTGAAAAGTTGCAACCAAAATTGACATGGCCTGGAGATGGTTCATGCTCACAATAAACTGATCCTGCAACATCCTAGCCCTCTCATCACACATGTTTGCTAGGGTTTCTTTCCTCTTCTCAGTAGCTTCGCAGCTCATGACCCAGAAGATCCAGAGGCAGCCGAGGATCCAAGCAACAACCCAAATAAATAGAAGCTCCCTCCACCATGTCTTCCTAACTCTCTTAGACCCTAGATACTGAAAGTAGTGATGGTGGATCTTACAGATGTTGTCAGAGATCTTCTCCCACCAGTTCAGCCACATCTTCCCTCCATCACCGAGCAAACCAGGCTTGATGTCTGTGACTCCACCATTATTGAACCAGTTCATGGAAATCACAGATACAATCCGGTAACATAACATCAAAAGAAGATGCCCCACCTTCAAGCCAAATCCAAACACATGAAGAAAACTCATCAACAACAGTAACCTAAACAGGTTAATCTTGAAACTTTACCAAGATAGGTTGGGCCTCACTTCTGGGTTTCAAGAAGATTTAAAAAAAAAAAAAAAAAGAAGGGGGGGGGGGGGGGGAACAGTACTATCAAATCTACAGAAACTGTCCAATTAGACCCAACACAGGGAAAGATCCAAATTTCGGTGGTAATAAGCAGCAGCAGCAAGAAGAACAGCTCTAAACACTTCCAAAATCACTTCGGACAACCATATAGCCAAAAGGGTACACAGCTTCACAATCAGAAAGCCGGAAGTCCCAAAATCAAGGAGAGTAAAGAAACACCCGTGTTCCAATTTTCTTGTAATCCAAACAGAGTTTGGTGTTATCCTGAAGCAGAAGAAGAAAGGAGGGCGATAGTGAACCAAATTCAACAGCCAACAGAGATTCGAAATTTCAGTTAGCAAATCACAAACAGAGGCACAAGCAGACCTAACAGGGAATCTAACACCAAATCCAGCTTAAGAGGGTTCTTAAATCCTGAAATCAAACATGAAGAAAATAAAGCATGTGGGTATTACGGTTTGACTCTGAAGTAAGCTGGTGTGTGGAGATCGAGGAGACATAGAAACAATACAGGAAAGAAAGATAAGATGGTAATAGTAGAAGAAGAAGAAGATGATGATGATGATGAAAAAGAAGCTAAGAAGACCGGATTCATAGACAGTAGGAATGAAAGAATCTGTTAAAGCAAGATGAGAGGAATTTGGTGGTAGAAATGTGTGCTACCACAGCCCATTATCTTTATCCACTGGAAAATAAAATTTTTAAAACTTGCTTTTTCCAAACATTATACCCAATACACAAATATAATTACATATACATCTAAATAAATATATATATATGATTTTATCATAATTTTTTTAATCATAATTCTTAAATTCATGTATGAAAAGGTAGTCACACTCCGCAAAAAACAGAGCCTTTTTTTTTTTTTTTCGCAACTTTGTGTTCACATCCCTATCCGGCCATGCCGGTAGACAGCTTGTACACGCTATCTAGCTCTAGCCCCCCTCCCCTGTTCTGCTCTACTGGTATGTGTGTATGGGTAGCTGTACTTTTGTTGACAAAAGTGACCTTGCATGGAGATCGAATTATCAGAAAATGACATTTTCTTCCGCCATGGAAATGCCCCTCTGAAGCTCACTGCTTTTCCGGAATTGCCCATGGAACATGACAAGGGAGTCAAAAAGCGCATGTAGGAGATAAGCCCCCGCCCCTACCACCACCCTCTCGCCCATGATAGAAGCCTCTCGAGGCGTTATTGTGTTTTACCCCTCCCTTCTCTCCTGACTCCCTCTCCCTGTTTGTGGATCCCAAAGGTAGTGTTTGGTTACAGTCCCAACTTTAACCACGGCGTAATTAGGCATAATCGCACAAAGTTATAAGCATAATTATTTTTTTTGTATCATTGGAACTATTTATTTATTTAAATTTGTTGAGTACGTCACCACTATACATTTGGTAAATTATATCAGATAAAATGTAAAGTATTATTGTAAAGTTTTGCAAACTATTGTTTATTATTATTTTTATTTATTTATGAATATTAAAGTAATTATTTTTATTATATTTATAACTTTAACTCAAATATGATCAGACCTGGTTATCCTATCTTATCATTTAAAAGCATTCATTAATTGAAAAATCTTTTTTGGTAAAAGATAATGACATCCCTTGATATTTCATAATTTAAGAGACCTCTCCTAAGGTTTCAAAAATCCTAAGAACCTCCTCTAAGGCTTGTAAAAATGATATAAACCTCCTCTTGTTGTAAAATGTGTATATTATATATGCGGATGACTATCTTGAGAATATGTTATAGCTTTTTGTATGCTCACATAATGGTTCATTATGGAATTAACTTTTGGGATGCCAATATTATCTTTACCTATATAAGGACATGTTTTACAACCAAAATGGAGATAAAAAAAAAAAAAATGATGATTAGCAACATCTAGTTCCTGAAGAACTAGACTGCTGAATTTCTATAACTTAAAATTTTTTTACTTTAATTTTTTTTTATAATTTTCTCTTTATTTCATGTACAATACGTTATCAGCTTGATCAAGTCTCTAATGATATAACAGAATCTTATAAGTTTCATTGGTATTATTTCAAGGTAAGAATCTTGTTTTTTTTTTTAACATTTGTTATCCATATAACTTTAGTTTTTTCTTTTATCAAACTATATTTATGTAGAGACATGAAGGAATTATATTGACTAAATAATAAAAGGAGAAAGAAAGGAAATTGTAATTGGAATTTCAACAGGGGTCCCGTCGACAAACACGCTTGAGGGGATCATTGACAGGGACACGTGTCTCGTCGACAAGAAATTACCGAGAGACTATTTTCAGCTCTGAATTTTGTCGACGAGGATTATCCATTCATCGACGAATTTCCTTCGTGACCTCATCGACGAAGTGATGTGGCTCATCAACGAGTGTAGGTGTATAAATAGCCTAAACTTGATTTTTCCTGTAGAAATTTCGCCAAAACTCTCTCTCTCTCTTTCTCTTGTTCGTCCCTTCCCCCTTCTCTCTAAGATTCTGGGTCGGATTCTTACCGGTTTGACGATCTGAGACCACCACGACACTCTTGGGAAAGTTCTCTTTAAGTCAGAAATTTCGCCAAAACTCACACACACTCTCTCTCTCTCTCTCTCTCTCTCTCTCTCTCTCTCTCTCTCTCTCTCTCTCTCTCTCTCCTGTTCGTCCCTTCCCCCTTCTCTCTAAGATTCTGGGTCAGATTCTTACCGGTTTGACGATCTGAGGCTACCACGACACTCCTGGGAAAGTTCTCTTTAAGTCTGCTAGAATGGATCATTGGTAGGGCTAACTTGAACTCCATCCCAAATTCAAGGTAAAACTTTTTATTTAGTATTTGACTTTCTCATAGTTGTAGGAAATGTAATACTCAAAAAAATACTGAAATTTTGTTCAGAGAGATATTGTTTTCAGGGTGTTGAAAGGGGAATCCTACGGTGTAGGACTACACATTATAGGAGCTTTTCAGTAGTCAGGTAAGCGAGTAAACTAAAGCATTAATTTTCCATGAAAATTATTATTATTATTATTATTTACTAGTAGATTTATGTTCAGAAAGTATGTATTATATATAAGCATATTTGTAGAAATGTATATTTGGGAAAATACTGCTGTTACACGGAAATATGTATTTTTAGTATGAAATGTTAGGAAATATGATTTCAGAACAGAATTCATGATTTTATTCAGTATTATGTGGCATGAATATTATTTTACGCATATTGTATTATGTTAAGTCAATTTTACAAAAGAAGCATGTTTAAGTTATTTTCAGGAATAACATGTTAAAACAATAAATTATGATTTCAGAATATATATATATATATATATATATATATATAAAATAAACTATACATTCATAGCAGTATTTATGAAATGTTTGACACCAGGTCGTGATTGATAGCCGGTGCAAGGCTGTTAATTATGCATGTGTAGTGATCCTAGAAAAAATTAAAATTAAAATTAAAAAAAATTAAAAATTATTATTTAAAAAATTTTAAATTTTAAATTAAAATAACTAAATAAATAATTAATATTATTAATTAAATAATATAATATAATAATATTATAATATTATAATAAAATATTTGTTATATATATATGTTAAGTTATCCTGAAGGATCTTTTGATCCTTTAGGAAGTCTTCTTCTTTTTTTTATCTCTCTGCGAACAAAAAGCAACTCCTTCACGCAGCTTTGTTTCCCTTCTCTCCCACTCTCCTCCATCTCGTCTACAATATTTGGTCGATCAGAAATCTGGAAAAACCATTGGGCTCTGCTCGCCGCCACCGACACTTCTACTGGAGCGGATTTGTCGTGGGAGCGGCGTAGGCATATCTCCTTGGGTAAGACCAATTCTCAAACTTACCTCAATTTCTCTTAAACTATAAGCCCAATTAATGAACGGAAATTATCTACAAATTCGTGGGGAGATTCTCTACAATCTAGTTGGAGCAGGTTTTCGAATGGGAGCTCCGGGGTACCAATCCTAAATCGGGGGTAAGTTTAATAATTTAAGCTTTATTAGGCTATTTAGGGTATTCGGAGCTTAGGGAAATTTTAGGGAAAGTTACTATAAGGTTTGTGATGAGTAATGTAGTGAAGTTTGAATTTCAGGGTTTCAGAGGTTTTTGAACGCCTGGGGCGTAAGTCGGGGTGTTATCGGGTTTTTCAGGAATTAGGTAAGGGGATTAAGTTAAGTCAGAATTTTATTAAATATGAACTGATTAAATTGTATTTATTTATTTATTTACGTATTTAAGAATTTAAAGGTTATTTCGAAAACCAACCGTTCGAAATAGATTTTACAAACCTGAGATATATGGTATGGTATTTTGAATAAAAACGAACGGTGAAAAGTTTGGTTGTTTATATGGTTATGTTTAAATGTTGAAATTGTGTGGCCGATGATTATTTGGTAGGATTTATTGTTTAACTGGATTTGAGACGGTTTGCGAAATACTGAAACTGTTTGTGAAATATTGGAATTGTTGTGAAAAATACTGGAACTGCTTGTGAAAAATGCAGGATTTTGAAATAAAGGCCAGTGGTCGAGTATTGTTTGATTGGCCAAGGACCAGGATTATTATTTGACGGCCGAGGGCTGAGTTTTAATTGATGGCTATATGCCGAATTGTATTTTGTGGCCGGGGGCCAGGTTTTTAGAATAACAGAAAATATACGTGAATTGATGTTTTAAATGGTGATTTCTATTATCTAAATTGCATGATATGCTTTAGGATCCTTGGGAACCAGTGTATTGTGAGCACGGTACCATTATTAGAGATTTGTTATGTGGTCGTGTGCGCCCACACCTATGCTGAGAGGTGTAGGGTGGTCTTATCTGATTTGCCTACGTGAGGTGAATGCACCCCCCTGGGTGAGGGTAATCGGACCAGCAGTTGGAGCTGCATAGACCCGCGGAGTATGTTAGCAGAGAGTACATATGACTATTGTCTGGGTGGATCCCCCAGGACAATAGTCTAGCCTTCGGACCGCACAACTTGTGCCATGGGGAAGTAAATGACGTGTTTGTCACAGGGAATGTCTTATATGCATATCTGTTAATTTATGTAAATACAGCTAATTAATAAGATAATTTCGAGGGTTTACTGAGAAAGGTGAGTGCCTTGGTAGCAGTAATGGTACTAGAGCAGAGGAAAGCTACTTGTATGGGCAGGTAATCTTCCCTATCCTCTGCTAATTGTGTGTGTGAGTGTAAAATAAGAATGTTTTCATAAATTTATTTATCTGCTTAGTAAACTGTTTATTTTTTGTACACTAAATGCATGTTGGCCACATACTAACATTAACTTAGCCTTTCTCTTACTGAACTGTGTCTCACCCCTACTTTACAAACTATCTTTTCAGGAAATCCTAGAGATCGGGTCTAGCGGGCTAGAGGAGCCGGACTAAAGGTGTAAATTCGTGTAGGTAGTGTGTAGATAGAGATTTTATTTTTGTTTAGTTTTATGGGATGTAGTTATGTAGAAATTGATATATTTGTGTATAAAGATAGTTAGAACTCTGATAATGTAATTTGAGAATTTTGTATTGTATTTCCGCTGCATATGTGTGTTTTATATATGATGAACGAGGTATTAGGTATATAGATGCCACTAAAGTAGCACTCCGGGCCTACGTGGCGGGTTAGGTCATTACAGGTGGTATTAGAGCCTAGGTTTGTTAGGTTCTGCAGACTTTGAGGATTGATAATTACCAAAGTATAGGTTGAGATAAGATAGGGATAGGTGTGGGTAGGTTAAGATGAGTTTTAGTTTGGAAGCTTGGAGGCAGAAATCTATTAATGGACTTTTGTGATTTTCTGAATCAGTTACGAGTTTCAGAAAACTATGGTAAATCCATCGATGGTTTTGTTTTTAGGTTGAGGGACTTAAACTCATAAAACTTAGGTTGGAATGTTAGTATGAGTGGGTATGTGGGTGAAGTTAATGTTGGGATGGAGATTTTTTTTACCTTAATGGTTTGTGATAGAATTGGAATATGATTATTAAATTAGAACCTATATATTATATCAATTCCATTATTCCATAGCTGCATTAATTATGTTAAATGTGAAATTTCTAAGTCGGGTTATATCCTATTTACATACAGTCAGATAGTGCCATTATATTATTTGATTCAGGTGCAACCCGCTCGTTTGTGTCTCGGGGATTTGTTAAACTATGTGGGTTAGAGGCTCAATTGTTAGAGACCGAGTTAGGAGTGGGCACACCGATAGGGTCAGTGTTAATATGTAGCAGGGTGATTAGAGATTATCCAGTAGAGATTCAAGGGAGAGTGTTGTTTGCTAGTTTGATAGTCCTCAATATGCATGGTTTTGACATTATTCTAGGCATGCACTAGCTAGCATCCAACTACGCGAGCATTGACTGTTGCAGGAAGGATGTGGTATTCAGACCTCCTAGGAGCAGGAGTTTATATTTGTTGGGTCGCGTGTGTGTTCGGCACCACGAATCCTTTCGGCTATCCAAGTAAAGAGGTTACTTTTGAGGGGATGCCAGGGTTACCTTGCAGTGGTGAAGGAAGCGCCGAAGGAGGAACTCAAGTTGGAAGATATCCCAATGAGAAGGGAGTTCTTTGATATTTTTCCAGAGGATTTATCGGGGTTGACTCCTAATTGTGAGGTGGAATTTGCAATTGATCTGATCCCAGGGACAACACTAATCTCCAAAGCTCCATATAGAATGACTCTAACTGAATTAAAGGAGTTAAAGGAGCAACTACAGGATTTCTAGATAGGAGGTTTATCAGACCGAGTGCATAGCCTTGGGGTGCACTGCTGTTGTTTGTGAAGAAGAAGGATGGTTTGATGAGGATGTGCATCGACTATCTGGAGATTGATAAAGTAACAGTGAAGAACAAGTATCCATTGCCCCGAATTGACGACCTGTTTGATAAGCTTCAGGATACGCAAATTTTCTCTAAAATTAAGCTGCGATCTGGATATCATCAGGTGAAGGTTAGATCAGATGATGTAGTGAAGACTGCTTTTCGAACTCGGTACGGCCATTACGAGTTATTGGTTATGTCGTTTGGGTTGACGAATGCTCGAACGGTATTTATGGATCTGATGAACATGGTATTCCATGAGTACTTAGACGAGTTTGTTATTGTATTCATATATGATATTTTGGTTTATTTGAGAAGCCCTGAGGAGCATGAAGCTCATCTAAGACTAGTACTTCAGGTGCTCAGGGAAAAGAAGTTATTTACTAAACTGAATAAATGTGAATTCTGGCTAGAGCAAGTTGCATTTCTAGGTCATGTGGTATCTAAGGAAGGGATTTCAGTGGATCCGAGCAAAGTAGAGGTTGTGGTTGATTGGGTAAGGCCAAAGAACGTGTAGGAAGTCATAAGTTTTCTAGGTCTTGCTGGATACTATCGCCAATTTGTTGAGGGGTTCTCCAGATTATCCAGATTTTTGATACGACTCATGAGGAAAAATGTGAAGTTTGACTGGACCGACGAATATGAGCAAAGCTTCCGAGAGTTGAAGCAGCGTCTAGTCACTGCCCCAGTGTTTACCTTTCCATCAGATGAGGGTGATTTGTAATTTATAGTGACGCATCGCAGAAGGGACTTGGTTGTGTTCTAATGCAGCAGGGAAAAGTCATTGTGTATGTGTCTCACCAGTTGAAAGAGTACGAAAAGAACTATCCTATGCATGACTTGGAGCTGGCAGCAGTTGTGTTTACGTTGAAGATTTGGCGATACTACCTTTATGGTGTAAGGTGCGAGATCTTTACTGACCATAAGAGTCTCAAGTACTTCTTCACCTAGAAGGAGTTGAATATGATGCTGCGCAGATGACTCGAGTTGATAAAAGATTACGACTGCACCATTAGCTATCACCCAGGAAAGGCGAACGTGGTAGCCAATGCATTGAGTCAGAAATCTGGGGGTACATCAGCTTCAGCACTTATGGCTTCACACCAGATCATGATGAACCTGGAGAGGTTGGGTGTAGAATTGGTAGAAGGGAATCATCAGACGTTCATTTCTAGTCTGGTGGTTCAACCAACTTTACGGGAGAGAATCAGAATAGCTCAGTTGAAAGATGCAGAGTTGATGGAGATAGTAGAGAAGATACAGGATAAGCAGCACATAGACTTTAATGTTACGAAGGATGGAGTTCTCAGATTTCACACTCGATTGTGTGTGCTAGACGATACAGAGATAAAGAGGACGATTCTAGGAAAAACTCACCGTTCTCTCTATACTGTTCACCCGGATAGCACGAAGATGTACAGAGACTAGCGTAAAACATTCTGGTGGAGTAACATGAAGAGGGAAATTGCTATATTTGTGGGTCAGTGCTTGACATGTCAGCAGGTGAAGGCAAAGCACCAGAGGCTAGCGGGACCACTTCAATCACTAGACATCCTTATGTGGAAGTGGGAGCATATCTCGATGGACTTTGTATCAAGATTGCCTTCAGCGTTGCATGGGTAGAATGCCATATGGGTAGTGGTTGACAGATTAATGAAGACTGCCCATTTCATTTCAGTTAGAACTAGTTATTCCATGGATAAGCTGGTAGAAATCTATGTTCAGGAGATAGTCAGAATACATGGCATGCGCGTGTCCATTGTTTTAGATCGGGATTCGCAGTTCACTTCCCATTTCTAGAAGAACTTGCAGCGAGTGTTGGGTTCTCAACTCACCTTTAGTATTGCATATCACCCTCAGACTAATGGACAGTCCGAACGAACCATTCAGATTCTTGAAGATATGCTACGAGCATGTGTGCTACATTTTGGGGGCGGTTGGATCCGATATCTATTGTTGGTTGAGTTTGCATACAATAATAGTCACCAGACCACCATTGGAATGGCACCATATGAGGCTTTGTATGGTTGTCGGTGCCGATCTCTGTTGTACTGGAATGAAGTAGGCGAGTGACAAATTTTGGGATTAGAACTTGTGCAGCAGGCATTTACAAAGGTTGAACTTATCAAGGAAAGGATCAAGGCAGCCCAGAGTCAGCAGAAGAGTTATGCGGATACTCGACGATGGGAGCTAGAGTTTGAAGTAGGTGATATGATATTCTTGAGGATTGCTCCGATGAAAGGGGTGATGAGGTATGAAAAGAAGGGCAAGCTGAGCCCTAGATACATTGGGCCGTACGAGATTCTAGAGAGGATTGGTTCGGCGGCGCACATGATAGTACTACCTTCCAGTGCTATCCAGGATACATGACGAGTTCCACGTGTCCATGTTGAGGAGGTATGTTTAAGACCCCTCACATGTGATCAGTTATGAATTGTTTGAGATCAGGGATACTCTGGCATACGAGGAGGTACCAGTTCAAATTTTTGGATTGGAAAATTACAGGAATTGCGTACTAAGGATATACCATTAGTGAAGGTGTTGTGGCGAAATCATGCAATTGAGGAGGCTTCTTGGGAGTTAGAAAAGGAAATATGTCAGAAGTACCCAGAGCTGTTTAGCGAGGGCTAGTGCCAGACGAGTAAGGGCATGATTGTATATAAAGAGGGATTATAGTAGGTTGTGTGGTTAATTGTGTATAGTTTTAATTATGGATAGACTTTGGGAAACTATATTATGATTATTGTAATTTCCCAAAGGTAGTATTGTAACCACGATATTCCTCCGCCATAGGTGAGGGTAATTAATAAATGTGGGACGGGGCCGCTATGCGGGTGGCTACCGACTCTTCTGTAGACAAGGGTAGTGAGTTAAGAATATGATTGGTAATAGTTAACAAATTTCGAGGACTTAATTTTTGTAAGGAGGGGAAAATGTAGTGATCCTAAAAAAAAATTAAAATTAAAATTAAAAAAATAATTTAAAATTTTATTATTAAAAAATGTAAAATTAAAAAAATTAATTAATTAATTATAATTAATTAAAAAATATAATATAATAATATAATAATATTATAATAAAATATTTTATTTATATATATGTTAAGTTATCCCCAAGGATCTTTTGATCCTTTAGGAAGTCTTTTTTTTTTTTTTTTTCTCTCTGCGAACAGAGCGCAACTCCTTCATGCAGCTTCGTTTCCCCTCTCTCCCACTCTCTTCCATCTCGTTTTCGATATTCGGACAATCGAAAATTCAGGAATACCATTGGGCTCTGCTCGCCGCCACCGACTCTTCTACTGGAGTGGATCTGTCGTGGGAACGGTGTAGGCATATCTCCTGGGGTAAGACTAATTCTCAAACTTACCTCAATTTCTCTTAAACTATAAGCCTAATTAACGAACGAAAATTGTCAGGAGATTCGTGGGGAGATTCTCTACAATCAAACCGGAGCGGATTTTCAAATGGGAGCTCCGAGGTACCAATCCTAAATCGGGGGTAAGTTTAATAATTTAGGCTTTATTAGGCTATTTAGGGTATTCGGAGTTTAGGAAAATTTTAGGGAAAGTTACTATAAGGTTTGTGATGAGTAATGTAGTGAAGTTTGAATTTCAGGGTTTCAGAGGTTTTTGAACGCCTGGGACGTAAGCCGGGGTGTTATCGGATTTTTCAGGAATTAGGTAAGGGGATTAAGTTAAGTCAGAATTTTATTAAATATGAACTGATTAAATTGTATTTATTTATTTACATATTTAAGAATTTAAAGGTTATTTCGAAAACCAACCGTTCGTGTCACGCCCCAAACCCCGAAATGGGACCCAAGGGTGAAAATGAAATCTATCATGTCCCTATATCTGATCAAACATCCAAAGATACAGTACAATGGATGAGGGTCTGACCCCGTGGGGTTCCCAGGCACCCTAAACACATTCAAACACAATCATATACGCAGTGGAAAAAGGTCATTCTATTACAACATATACAGTACCATACCAGAGTCTATACAAAAGCAGAACATGGCTATATCAAAACGTACAAACGGGTGCCCAAATACATCTCAAAATGGCAACCCACCAAGAATACAGTCCTAGCACTTACCCAAGCGCTAAACGCAGTACACCGGCCACTACGCTCCCTACACCAGGACGCTAGTTCCGATTTCTTGAAGGACCTGTAAAAATGTACGTACAGCAGGGGTGAGACACCTCTCAGTAAGGAAGAACACAGGTTATATTGGTGTGTGCCATTTGAGTGTTATCATGATACACTAACATGCAAGGATCAATAGTTAAAACAATCAAAACAGTTCCAGTATTTCCACAAACCAAGCAATACAATTTGGTGTTGTCACACCCTTCAGCTCGAAGCCGGACTGTCTAGTGGTATTTCATACCCTTCGGTAAAAACCTGTGATCTTGTGGTATTTCACACCCTTTGGCCAACGCTGGCAGTCTGGTGGTATTTCACACCCTTCGGCAAACATCGGTGCCCCTGCTAAGTTGGCATAGCATCAGCATTGAACTGGTGCAGATCTGGTGTTCACACACCCTTTGGCTCGAAAGCCGGCCAATGTATTGGTATTGCGCACTCTTCGGCAAAAGCCGAATTTTCAAACCTGGAACAATTTGGAACCCCGTTCCTATTTCACCAAGATACAACATATGCATGCTCATATAACCAAACAAACCACACTCATTTGGTAATCTAAATCATGGTTTTCCAACAAATATAGTTTAAACAAGTCAAGGCACGGTCATCCCAATATCATAGTATAAATCAACATATACCCTTAGTTTTCAACAAAACTAGGGATGCAGCCCGTCGCCCCCTTTTTTCCAAAACTGTAATAATGAAAAACCCATAGTTTTCCCCGTTAGATCCCCCCAAATGAGTAGCCAAAACACATATAGGATCGTGAACCACAGTTCCACCAAGTCTGATTTCAAAAATAACCAATATAAACACAGTTCCCCTTACTTTTTCCCTAAAAGACAAATCTCGAACTCCAAGGCCCCTAAACAGTGAACTGAGTTCCAAAACTAAAAATCATAGTACAGAATATGCTCACAAGACTGTTACCTACAAAACTACCAGATCAAAAATGAAAACTGAGCCTTATCTCGATTTTATGTCGAAATCCGAAAATCTCCGAATCGAGATTCCGATCCGTAGAAGTTGTAGAGAATCCTTCCACGATCCTCGTGGTAACTTCAGATTCCCGATTACAGCAACGATCGGCGAAGAAATTTAGAAAGAGAGAGAGTAGGGAGAGTTTTAGAGAGAGAGAGAGATATGTTTTGAGTTTCTTAGTGAGGATGTAAAGGAAAATGATATTTATAACCCTTTGACCCGGGCAACTTCATCGACGAAATGGTGTTCTCGTCGACGAATCTTTCACTAACTTCGTCAACAAATCGATGGCCTCGTCGATGAATCCTGATATTCCCGATTTCCAAAACTCCTCGGCTTCTTCTCATCGACGAGTTTCTAAATTTCATCGACCAGAAGAACAAAGGCTTCGTCGATGAAATCTGGTTTCGTCGACAAAATATGCTAAATTCCCAATTTGCCCCTCTCTTATTTATTTAAACCAGTTATCACGATTCGGGTTCTTACAATCTTCCCTCCTTAGAAAAATTTCGTCCTCGAAATTTGCCGCCTCTCATTCACAAACTGGTATATACAATCGAATACGTAGACACAACTTAAGCGAAACTAGCGACCACTACAGCGTAGCCCCATTATACGCATACACATACATACCCTCACTTATGGCGGAGGAATACCATGGTTACATATACAACGGTCTCAGGAGTTCACAATACACACACACGCTCGATGACTAACCACCTATCCCAACCCACAGTAGGATCATGTACAAGTGCTCAAAACAACTGTGGATACTTCCGGTGTATTTTCGTTTCTAGTTCCCAAGAAACTTCCTCAACCTCGTGGTTCCACCACAATACCTTCACTAACGATATCTTTTTGGTACAAAGCTTTCAAACTTTACGGTCTAGAACCTGAACAGGTATCTCCTCATACGCTAAAGTATCCCTAATTTCCAACTCATCATAGCTAATAACATGTGAAGGATCCAACACGTACCTTCTCAACATGGATACGTGAAACACATCATGGACCCTCGAAAGTGCTGGAGGTAATGCAACTCTATAGGCTATCGGACCCACTCGCTCAAATACCTAGAATGGTCTGATATACCTCGGGTTCAGCTTGCCCCTCCTCCCAAATCTCATCACCCCTTTCATCGGAGCAATACGCAGAAATACCTTACCTCCCACTTCGAACTCTAACTCACGGCGGTGAACATCTGCATAACTCTTCTGCCGACTCTGAGCTGATCTAATCCTCTCCTAGATCAAATCCACCTTCTTAGACGCCTACTGCACAAGTTCAGGTCCTAACACCTGACGTTCACTAACCTCATCCCCAACACAAAGGAGATCGACACCTCCGACCATACAGAGCCTCAAATGGTGCCATCCCGATACTAGAATGGAAGCTGTTATTATAAGCGAACTCTACTAGTGGCATAAACTGTATCCAGCTACCACCAAAGTCTAACACACAAGCTCGTAATATATCTTCCAATATCTGTATCGTCCTCTCCGACTGCCCATCAGTCTGGGGCTGGAACGTTGTACTAAAAATAAACTTCGTCCCCAATGCCTTTTGCAAGTTCGTCCAGAATCGAGAAGTAAACCTCGGATCTCGATCTGACACAATGGACACCGGTACCCCGTGCATTCTCAAAATCCCATGCACATACAAATCTGCTAGCCTACTCAAAAGATAACTAACTCTCATCAATATGAAATGAGCAGATTTCATCAATCTATCCAAAATCACCCAGATAGCATTCTGCCCATGAAGCGCTGGCGACAATCCAATTACAAAATCCATGGAAATATGCTCCCATTTCCACACTAGAATAGGCAAAGGCTGGAACGGCCTTGCTGGCCTCTGATGTTCAACTTTCACCTGCTGACACGTCAGACATTGCTCCACAAACTGAGCAATCTGTCTCTTCATACCAGATCACCAGAAGGTCTCGCGCAAGTCCCGATACATCTTTGTACTACCAAGATGTACTGTATACATAGAACGATGCGCCTCCTCTAGAATCGTCCTTCTGATCTCATCATCATGCGGAACACACAACCTGGTCGCAAACCTCAACACACTTCCCTCAGAGATGTTAAACCCTGTAGCTAGTCCCTGCTGTACCTTTTCCATAACCTTTGCCAACTCTGCATCACTAGCCTGCGCGGCTTTTATACGCTCAAATAAGGTCGGTTGGACCACCAAACTAGCAAGATAAGCCTGATGTTCACCAACCACCAATTCTATACCTCAGCTTTTCCAAATCCCATCTGATGTGACACTAAGTTACAATCACAGATACAGCCGTAGGCCCTAACTTTAGACTTAACGCATCCGCCACCACATTAGCCTTCCCCAGGTGATAACTGATCATGCAATCGTAGTCTTTAATCAACTCAATCCACCGTCTCTGCCTCATGTTCAACTCCTTTTGCATGAAGAAATACCTGAGACTCTTATTATCGATGAAGATCTCACACTGCACACCATATAAATAGTGTCGCTAGATCTTCAGTGCATACACAACAACCAATTCCAAATCATGCATAGGGTAGTTCTTCTCATACTCTTTCAATTGCCCAGAGGCATACGCCACTACCTTACCCTGCAGCATAAGCACACATCCCAGGCCTTTCAGAGATGAGTCGCTATAAATCAAAAATCCACCATCCCCCGAAGGAATGGTCAACACTGGAGTAGTAACCAGCCTGTGCTTTAACTCCTGAAAACACTACTCGCAATCACTAGTCTAGTCAAACTGTACTCATTTCCTAGTCAATTGAGTCAAAGGCCCAGATAGTTTAGAGAAACCCTCCACGAACTGACGATAGTAACCCGCTAGTCCTAGAAAACTCCGAATCTCCTGTACATTCTTCGGCCTTACCCAGTCGACCACAGCTTCAATCTTGCTAGGATCAACTGATATACCATCGCCAGTAACCACATGGCCTAAGAACGCAATCTGACTCAACCAGAATTCACACTTCTTCAATTTAGCATACAACTTCTTCTCCTGCAGAATTTGTAACACTAACCTCAAATGTTCCACGTGCTATTCCGTACTCCTCGAGTATACCAGAATGTCATCAATGAACACTACCACGAATCGGTATAGGTACTCATGGAAAATCCCGTTCATCAAATCCATGAACACCGCTAGAGCATTCGTCAATCCAAATGGCATGACTAAGAACTCGTAGTGGCCATACCTGGTTCGGAACACTGTCTTTGCTACATCCTCCGCTCTAACCCTCACCTGATGATATCTTGACCTCAAATCGATCTTCAAAAAGACCCGCGTGCCCTGCAACTGGTCAAAGAGATCATCTATATGAGGTAAAGGATAACGGTTTTTCACAGTTACCTTGTTAATGTCACGGTAATCAATGCACATCCGCATCGACCCGTCCTTCTTCTTTACAAATAGTACTGGAGCTCCCCAGGGCGAAACACTAGGTCCAATGAATCCTCTGTCCAATAATTCTTGTAACTGCTCCTTCAACTCTTGAAGTTCCACTAGAGCCATCCGGTACGGAGCTTTTGAGATTAGTGCCTTATTGGGCAGCAACTCTATCACAAACTCCACCTCACGATCTGGAGGTAAACCGGGTAAGTCATCTAAAAACACATCCAGGAACTCGCTGACTACTCGAATATCTTCTTGTACCCAAACCATCAAAAACTGGATTTGTCGATGAAGGATCACATTCGTCGACGAAGTCCTTCAGAGCCTCGTCGATGAGAGAATACTGAGGGGTTTTGGGAGGTTCTCGGGAAATCCTCGTCGACGAAATTCAGGGCCTCGTCAACGATTTGTGTGGTAGATTCGTCAATGAAGACGTTGCCTCGTCGATGAATTGGACCGGGTTAAAGCCCCTATAAATATCCTATTTTAGTTGCTTAGAAGCTAAGCTTCTCCCAAACTCTCTCTCTCTCTCTCTCTCTCTCTCTCTCTAACCTGCAAATCTCTCTCTTTCTCTAGGATTCTTCGTCATTCATCTCCCGTTTCCAAAAAAGGAGGGTTCTGCGTGGATCAAAAGAGAAAACTCTACAAGTTTAGCGGATCATATCATCGTTTCAGAGATTTTTGGGTTTTCCCAAAAATTGAGGTAGGAATCTGATCTTAGTTTTGATTAGATATTTGGATAGTAGTAGAAAATATAGTAAGATTATGTTCTGTGGTTTTTGGTTTTCGGGATCCCAGGTTGTCGATTTGGACCGTGTTCATACGAAGTTTCATTTCGAGTATAGGTAAGGGGAATTTGATTACAACAGTCGTTTTTGGAAAACTAAACCGATGAAAAACTAGTTTATGTTATTATGTATGATTTAACTGCTTATTTGCTAAATTCTACCAAGTAGAAATGCTGGTTTTACGATTTTACAATTTTTGGTAAAAACGAGGATTTTGGCATATGATCTCCAAATCTTACGAAAATCACTTATTTGCATTTATGTTGTAATAGGAGATGCTTGAATCCTTTACTTTTCCTTTCAAATGATGTTTATTGGATTTATATCATTTAGCGGATTTTTGGACTAAACTCGTGTGTTGTATATTGAAATGGAAATGTATGGATTTTCTATACTATTGATATAGATTATGGGAACGGAGTTCCAATTTGTTATACTGAGTATGTGGAAAATAGAGGCCGATGATACACCGAGCTGTATTTGTAAAAAGGGGTAAACTGAGTGGATAGGCGCCAGTTTGAACCCGATGTGATTATTTGAATTTGTGAAAATACTAGAATTGCACAGGTTACTATATTTTGTTATAAATTGTATATATGATAAATGGAACCACAACTTGCTACTAAAGGAGTTGAATGATACTCCATTTAGAAGTTGAAAAAGCTTCAGTTATGGGGTTGAAAAATAACCCCCAATGGCAGGGAATATTCCTCAGCTGGAAGGGTACAGTGCAACCACTCATGTTTAAAATCAGTGTGAGTACATAGATGGTCGGCTAGCAGGTGTAATGAAACCACTGGTAAAATAATAAACCAGATGGGAGCAGTTGGAATATATATAGATACTTGACATATGCCTGCACGAACAGGGCATTGTTAGAGATATTAGTGCACAACCCATGCCATGGGGTAAATAGGCAATACATGTATGACAAGATGATAGTTGTTCTAATATTCATATGCATGATTTAAATACTTGATGTGCAGATATATGTTATATGTTACAGTATTATAAACAAATGTTTCAAATGTATGAGTTTGTATGAAAACGTGCATATATGCAGTCACACACTGTTGTAACACTTTCTTCCTTACTGAGAGGTGTCTCACCCTATCATACAACCTTTGTTTTCAGGTCCATCAGTACGTTGGTCCTAGTAGCTAAAGGGACTGGGAAGATTATTTTTGGTTAGCTTACGTAAGCACTTGAACCTTGTATTAAACCTAGATGAAAGTCCTTTTTGGAGGGTTGTAATAACAAGATTTATTCTGTATCCGATTTTATATAATTGTGGATGTATTAGTAAACTCTGGTATAATGCTGATAGAAATCCCAATGGATGTTTATGTTTTTTCGCAACATTTACATCATGATTATGTATGATTTATACCCGCATGTCCCTATTTAGGGTGGGTTGTTTATGTATCTGGAATAGGTACAGGTATTCGATATAAGTGAGTGACAATTGGGTCCATATAAATGGTCGGGGCATTACACTTCGAGTCTTAACTCATCCCGTGGCGGTTCCTTCATACAAGCTAGGTACTCCTAACATCTGTCCAAGAGTAGCCTCCTCGCCTGTAGTGTTGGCAGAATCTATGGCGCTTGACGCACCCCGCCCCGC